>NW_007727916.1:219842-222828 GCF_000696425.1 Galeopterus variegatus
GAGCCCGCCTCCCGCGCCCCGCGCCCCGCCGCCTGCCGTCCCTCACGCCCCTTCCTTCGCGTCGGCCCTCCCTCCCCGGCCACTTCTTTTCCATTTCTTCCCACGATCGGCCGTGGCTGCCGCTCTTTGTCTCGCCCTTGCCCTCTCGGCTCTCCCCACTTTTTTCCTGTAAACCTTTGCGGTCCCTGCTCGGGCCTTCCCTGCTTCCGTCCTTCCGTCCCGGTTCCAGCCGTTGGGACGTCCCCTTTTCCATTTCTCTCGGGTTATTCTGTAGCCTTCTCAGCATCCCATTCCCCGCTTCCTCCAGTCTCTCCATGGACTTCTGGCATCGCTTTCCCTGCTCACCTTTCATTCATCCGGCCAACGGGTATGAGCATCTGCCTGGGGCTGGGCACTGTCCTGGGCCCTGGAAATATCACAGTGAATCAACCACGAAGCCAGACTTTGAGGAATCCGCAGCTCCTGGGAGTGGGGCGTGGAAGTAAACAGATTGCGGCGCTCCGCTCCCTCTGAATCAGAAGTCCAGGGTGCAGTAGTTAGAATACAAAGACCAGGGTGCCCTCAGCTAAGAGGACAGAACAGTTTCTTCTCATAATGTTTTTTCCCCTTTCTCATTCCCCACTGTCCGTACCTGTCCCCGGCCTCCTATGTCTTCCATGCAGCAGTCTTAGGGGGATGAAAAGTTGAAACAAACAGTAAAATTGCTAAAAAGGGAAGGAAGGAAGGAAGGACAAACAGGGCAGCAAAATAATCATGTAAGAAGTTATAAAGCCCAGTTCACTAAACTCCAGCAAAAAATTGATGCTGTGCCTAGAGCAGGATTTGAATTCCTCTCAAATCCATTTGCTTTGATAAATTCGTTAATTATTCCCTTGTCTACAGATTGCCACTGTGGGAGCTGCTTCCTTATTATTATTAGGCCACTGAGGCACCATTTAGAACAATAATTTACTATCTAGCACCTGCCAAACACTCAGATTGCTTCAGGGACAAATGGGATAATGGGGAGGGAAAAAACTAAATGGATGCCTTAATATTCCTGTGGGATAGATACCTTATTTGGTCAAAAACTGGAAGTTGAAACTCCTCTGAAAGTATAGGTCACCCAGCAAGCCAGATGCTTGAAGGAGCTTAAAGCAGTCTGTTCCCAAGAGTATTTTTTATATTGATTCTGAAATCCCTGGTTATTTACTTAATTTACACTGACTCAGACACTGACTAAGCTCTGTGACCCTGGGGGAAGCTAGTTAACCTTTCTGAGTCTCAGTTTATTCATATACAAAATAGGGACACTCATACCTGCCTATCTGTAGAGTTGAAAAGGTTAAATGAGATCATGTAAGTAAATCACCTAGTGTCATAGAATCTGAGAACTAATCCCTTTTAAAGGATGGTATTCAAGAAAGATCTGAAATATATGCCACAATCTGGCCTGGAAGGAATGAGAATCAAAAGCAAACAATTAGGGCTCTATCGGCTCCTTATCCATCCATGATCCAAAGATGTCCTTCATCCTGAGCAAGGTTTTCCTGTGCTTATTCTATTTCATTTTGAACTTTTCAATGGAAAACATTATTTTCTCCTGCTGTTCATTATCAAATATATTATTTATCACAAAAGATTTTTTTCCCATAGCTTATGAGCTCAGAACTTACTGTGCATTCAGGGGTAGAAATTGCTGCCAACAAATGCATTTTTCAATTCCTCCCTTAAGATTTTATTTTTCCCCTTCTAGAGCTAATATTGAGCTGTACGCAGTATTCAGACAGGCGTAGAGAAAACAAAACTGTTATTAAAGTAATTATTTCACTATATATCACTGTATAGGTGACATTCGTGTGAAAACATGACATTGATTTTGTGAAGGAATTTAATTTTTTGTGAATTAGAAGAAGAGAAATATACATAATAATTTCCCTTTCCTAAATCAGTTTCATAAGCCATTTTCTTTTAGGACCCTCCAAAGACTTTTGAACTAAGATCATGAGAGACCTCACCCAACTGAATCCTAAATGCTTGTTGAAGAATCAACATATGATGAGACATCTTTTATATAAAATATTGTTTCAATCCAACAGTCCACATAAAACTAGTAAAAGCAAAATTGTGATGTGTGCTATCTGTTCCAAATGGAATATTATTCCCCGATTCTTCACAGGCTGAAGCATCACATCTTAGCTTAAGTCACCTCCTCAGAGAAGTCTTCCCTGACCGTTTAATAGAGGTTCTCTCTTGTAGCTCCCTGTTCTTTTTCTATATAAAATATATCCCGATTTATTACATATTTATCTATTTTTTCCATTTATTTGTTTATGGTGTGCCTCACTAGTAGATGTAATCTCCATGAAAGCAGGAACTCTCATGGAGTAAAGCACATAGCTTTTTTTTTTTTTTTTAAAGATGACCAGTAAGGGGATCTCAACCCTTGGCTTGGTGTTGTCAACACCACGCTCAGCTAGTGAGCCAACCGGCCATCCCTATGTAGGATCCGAACCCGTGGCCTTGGTGTTATCAGCACCGCACTCTCCCAAGTGAGCCACGGGCCGGCCCAGCACATAGCTTTTTTATTCACTAATATAGAACCAGGGCCTAGCATGATAAAACGTTTAAAATAAATTAATGACAAAAATAAATAAATTATACCTTCAGGGGCCTCTGGTTCTCAAACTTTGGAATATATGAGTATAAGAATCCCTTGGAAATTTCTTAGATACAACACTAAAGGCACACTTGATAAAAGAGGTTTAATATGTTGGACTCCATCAAAATAAAAAACTTAGTACTTCAAAGACACACCATCAAGAAAATGAGAAGACAACTCACAGAATAAACTAAAGTATTTGCAAATCATACATCTGATAAAGGACTTGTATCTAGAATATATAAAGAACTACAACTCAATAAAAAGGTAAATAATCCATTTAAAACTGGGCAAGGGATCTGAACAGACATTTCTTCAAAGAAGTTATGTAAATGGCCAATAAGC
>NW_007727916.1:223516-227211 GCF_000696425.1 Galeopterus variegatus
TTCTAACGAGCATCTGGGTCTGGGTCTGGGTCTGGGTCTGGGGTGCGGATCTAGAATTCTGCATCTTGTCAAGCACATGGTTGGGATCCATAAGTTGGAAAACAAGCCTTTAAGCTTTAGCTTTGTTCGTTTTCCTTTTGTCAAATCTTGTACATAACAGTTTTCTCTTCTGCCTTCATACTCGCATGCTTCCAGAAAATGTTGGAGGAGTCTTACAAAACACATGGACACACTATGCTGACAAAACAACTTTAACAAACTGAAAGGCATATGTAAGGAAGAGGGGGCAAAGGACCCACAAACTGGTTTCATAAGGGTGGGTTTTACTTGGGCTGTGTCTACCTTTGAGTGAAGCCATCATGATTCTGTGGGCTGTGGGCCTCACCTGAAGCAGTCTCACTTCCCTGCTCTGTGTCTGAGGGCGAGAGAGCAGCATGCCTGTGTGCACATACAGGATGGCAAAAGAGAAAGGAGAACCTGTGCAAAATTACAGGAGTTACGGCCGTGTGAAGATTTCTGTAGAAAAACTTTTGCTTTTAAGATGGCCAATAATCAATGTAAAATTGTTAATTAAACCCAAGCAACTTTCAAAGATAGTCTCTAGGACACAGACATTCGGTACATTTGACAAACATGTATTGGGCTCCTACTATGTGCCAGTTAGTTACCCTGTCGGGCATTTTATTTGCATTATTTCACTTTGTCCCCACAATGACTTATAAGTAGCTTGCTAACAGAGACCTCCATTCATTAAATTCAAAAGTGAGAACTTCAATTCTGTAATCTTCCTCCCCGCCTCCCCACCAAAATATTTTATGTAACTTTTCTCTGCCTCAGAATCCACATCTGTAAACTGGGAATCATAGTTGCACTTAACTCACTAGATCCTTGTGAAGATTAAATGGCATAATGAAGGGAAATCCCACACATAGCAGTTGCCCAGTAAATGCTGCTGTGTGTGGGCACACACCACGTACATACATAAAGGACGGGGATTATGTAATAGCGCTTCAAAAGATTACATGAGTTAATAATTGTAAAGCACTTAGAAGAGGAACCAGCAGTACTTAGTAAGGGCCATGTAAGTATTAAATAAAAATAAGAGTGAAGAGAGGCATGAGGCAGGGATGGAGAGGGGCTTGCTTAATTGGTGAAAGGTAGAAACATTTGGCAAGAAATAGATTGGAATACTTGCAAGTGTAGTACAGAAACTGAAAGTAGGCTATAGAAAACTACTAACAATTCCAGTAGGGGTCATTTTTGACAGCTGCTTAAGCACAATAGGAACTATTTTCCCTCCTGCCACCTCTTCACCTTCCCTTAAATCTGACTTGTATCTGCAGTGCACATTTCTGGGAGCCTGTCAAAGGCAGGGAAGCAAGAGAGGAGTAATTGAAAGAGCTCTGACCTTCTAATCCAAAATTAGTTTAGCAAACGGTAAAGAATAGCTTCTGAGATACGTATATATTTATAATTTTAAAATAAATGGGGCTTCTCTAGTACTATGTTTATTAGATGGTAATATAAAAGTATTTTCTTAAATCGTATGTTCATCAGTGATATTATTTACAAATAACATGTTTCATAATTCCTTTCTTTATAAGTAAAGGTAAATTGGGCTAGTACTTTCTGAAATATCTCAAATCTCAAATTACAAATTGATGATATTTTGCTAGAATACAACTTGAGGTAATGACCATCTCCACAAACCAATGAAATAGATTTTTCTGTGTTGACATAGAAAGTTGGCCATGACATAAACAAATTGATGATATTTTGCTAGAATACAACTTCAGGTAATGAGCATCTCCACAAACCAATGAAATAGATTTTTCTGTGTTGACATAGAAAGTTGGCCATGACATAGTAAATTTAAAAGTTCCAAAAATATGTAAGAAGTATGATCCCATTTTTATAAACGTGTGTGTGCATATTTGTATGTGCATTAAAAGAAGTCTGGAAGAATACATACCAAACCAGAAACAGTGATTACATTTGGATGTGGGTTAGTGGAAAGAGGCACTTTTATTTTTTACTTTACATACTTTCTGTATTGAATTTTTTACAATAAGTATGTATCATTTTATTATCTTATTTTACCTATTTATTTTTTAAATTTTTATTTACTTATTTTTTTTTGGCAGCTGGCCAGTATGGGGATCCAAACCCTTGACCTTGGTGTTACCAATACCATACTTTAACCAAGTAAGCTAACCAGCCAGCCCTAATGTTATTATTTTAACAATGTAATTTTTAAGTGAAAATGCAGTTAGGCACTTGATAAACACATATCCAAATATACATATGTATCTGTGTGTTTTCACCTACAGCAAATATTCATGAGAACATCAGTGAGCAAAATGAACAAAGATCCCTGCCCTCTAGGAGCTTACATTCTAACCCAAATTAGAGCAATATAGGAGGATCTGAGTGCAGGGGACAGAGGGCAGTTTTCAATATTAAATGAGGTGGTCAGGGTAGGGCTTATTGAGAATCTGACACTTGAACAAAGACCTGAAGGAGATGAGAAGGTTAATTATTAGGATGTCTAAGAAAGGAGCATCCTAGACAAGTGGCTTAGCTAATGCAATGAACCTCAGGCAGGATCATGCATTGGATGTTCAAGAAACAGCAAGTGGGATAGGGGTGGCTGAAGCAGAGTGGGCAAGCAGGGGAAATAGAAGGGGATGGTAACAGACAGGTAAGAGGGAGGAAAGGATTCATGCAGGGCCTCACAGGCTATGGGGAGGACGTTGGCTTTTACTAAGAGTGGAATCAGAAGCTGTGCGAGGAAGAGGTTGAAAGGATAATGCCCTCCAAATTGAGAAGATACTCTGAGACTGAAGAAGGAGGTAAGCAGGTCCATTCAGAGATATACAAAGATATTTATTTATCAGGCTGACTTACATACAGGAAAACTGGACACAGTGAAGAATCAGATGTCAGCAGATGAGAGCTCTCTGCATTTAGGCAACATTGTTTTACAGCAAAAGCCCCTGTTACTAAAAATAACTTCAAGGAAATATCTTAAGAAAAAATAAATTGATCACATCATTCAACAGGTGTCTTGTGATTCACCAGGTGGAGGTCTTGTGATGTTAGCACTCAGACCACTGACACCACCTATTGTAATAAATTATTCACTCCCTGAAAACTATGTTCCTTTTACAGCTTGCTGTACGGTTAAAGTATAACTGGTCAGTGAAGCAAAGAAATGAGATTAAACAGAAGCCAACATGGCAGCTAGGGCACAAAATGGCACTGGTTTTGTTCAACCTCTAACAGGAGGATTTTGAGCAGAGGATGATTATATCTTGGGCCAGGATGATGTCAGGGAGGGAGGTGAGAAATAGTTGGATTCTGGCTATATTTTAAAATTAGAAACAATAAGATTTCCTTACATGTTGGATGTAGGATATAAGAAAAAAATAGGTGTTGAGGCTATTGTCCTGAGCAGCAGAAAGGATTGAGTTACCATCAACTGAGCTGGAGAAGTTGAGAGTGGAGGTAAATGATGGGGTCAGAAATTCAGCCTGGTCATGTTGAGTTTGAGATGTCTATTAGTCATCTAAATGGGTATGTGAAGAAAACAGCTGGAAAGAGGTATGAGATAGAGATAGAAATTTTTTTTTTCCTTTTTGTCTTTTTTCGTGACTGGCAACGGGATCGCAACCCTCGGTGTCGCGCCCGCACCG
>NW_007727916.1:228211-237578 GCF_000696425.1 Galeopterus variegatus
TTTTCTTAAATCGTATGTTCATCAGTGATATTATTTACAAATAACATGTTTCATAATTCCTTTCTTTATAAGTAAAGGTAAATTGGGCTAGTACTTTCTGAAATATCTCAAATCTCAAATAACAAATTGATGATATTTTGCTAGAATACAACTTCAGGTAATGAGCATCTCCACAAACCAATGAAATAGATTTTTCTGTGTTGACATAGAAAGTTGGCCATGACATAGTAAATTTAAAAGTTCCAAAAATATGTAAGAAGTATGATCCCATTTTTATAAACGTGTGTGTGCATATTTGTATGTGCATTAAAAGAAGTCTGGAAGAATACATACCAAACCAGAAACAGTGATTACATTTGGATGTGGGTTAGTGGAAAGAGGCACTTTTATTTTTTACTTTACATACTTTCTGTATTGAATTTTTTACAATAAGTATGTATCATTTTATTATCTTATTTTACCTATTTATTTTTTAAATTTTTATTTACTTATTTTTTTTTGGCAGCTGGCCAGTATGGGGATCCAAACCCTTGACCTTGGTGTTACCAATACCATACTTTAACCAAGTAAGCTAACCAGCCAGCCCTAATGTTATTATTTTAACAATGTAATTTTTAAGTGAAAATGCAGTTAGGCACTTGATAAACACATATCCAAATATACATATGTATCTGTGTGTTTTCACCTACAGCAAATATTCATGAGAACATCAGTGAGCAAAATGAACAAAGATCCCTGCCCTCTAGGAGCTTACATTCTAACCCAAATTAGAGCAATATAGGAGGATCTGAGTGCAGGGGACAGAGGGCAGTTTTCAATATTAAATGAGGTGGTCAGGGTAGGGCTTATTGAGAATCTGACACTTGAACAAAGACCTGAAGGAGATGAGAAGGTTAATTATTAGGATGTCTAAGAAAGGAGCATCCTAGACAAGTGGCTTAGCTAATGCAATGAACCTCAGGCAGGATCATGCATTGGATGTTCAAGAAACAGCAAGTGGGATAGGGGTGGCTGAAGCAGAGTGGGCAAGCAGGGGAAATAGAAGGGGATGGTAACAGACAGGTAAGAGGGAGGAAAGGATTCATGCAGGGCCTCACAGGCTATGGGGAGGACGTTGGCTTTTACTAAGAGTGGAATCAGAAGCTGTGCGAGGAAGAGGTTGAAAGGATAATGCCCTCCAAATTGAGAAGATACTCTGAGACTGAAGAAGGAGGTAAGCAGGTCCATTCAGAGATATACAAAGATATTTATTTATCAGGCTGACTTACATACAGGAAAACTGGACACAGTGAAGAATCAGATGTCAGCAGATGAGAGCTCTCTGCATTTAGGCAACATTGTTTTACAGCAAAAGCCCCTGTTACTAAAAATAACTTCAAGGAAATATCTTAAGAAAAAATAAATTGATCACATCATTCAACAGGTGTCTTGTGATTCACCAGGTGGAGGTCTTGTGATGTTAGCACTCAGACCACTGACACCACCTATTGTAATAAATTATTCACTCCCTGAAAACTATGTTCCTTTTACAGCTTGCTGTACGGTTAAAGTATAACTGGTCAGTGAAGCAAAGAAATGAGATTAAACAGAAGCCAACATGGCAGCTAGGGCACAAAATGGCACTGGTTTTGTTCAACCTCTAACAGGAGGATTTTGAGCAGAGGATGATTATATCTTGGGCCAGGATGATGTCAGGGAGGGAGGTGAGAAATAGTTGGATTCTGGCTATATTTTAAAATTAGAAACAATAAGATTTCCTTACATGTTGGATGTAGGATATAAGAAAAAAATAGGTGTTGAGGCTATTGTCCTGAGCAGCAGAAAGGATTGAGTTACCATCAACTGAGCTGGAGAAGTTGAGAGTGGAGGTAAATGATGGGGTCAGAAATTCAGCTTGGTCATGTTGAGTTTGAGATGTCTATTAGTCATCTAAATGGGTATGTGAAGAAAACAGCTGGAAAGAGGTATGAGATAGAGATAGAAATTTTTTTTTTCCTTTTTGTCTTTTTTCGTGACTGGCAACGGGATCGCAACCCTCGGTGTCGCGCCCGCACCGTGCTCAACCAGTGAGCGGACCGGTCTCTATATGGGATCCAAACCCTCGGCGGGAGTGCCACCGCACTCCCAAGCACCGCACTCTACCAAGTGTGCCACCGGGCCGGCCTAGAGATAGAAATTTAAAGCTCTTAAGCATATAGATTGTTTTCGGAGCTATAAGACTTGGGCTCCTATAACAAAGTGTTACAAACTGGATGATGCTCTCTCTGAAACCTGTAGAGGAGAATCTTTCCTTGCCTCTTCCTAGCTTCTGGCAGTTTGCTGGCACTCCTTGGCATTCCTCAGCTTGTAGCTGCAGAACTTCAATCTCTGCCTCTGTCATCACATGGTGTTCTCCCCTACTGTGTCTCTACCTCTGTGTCTTTCTCCTCTTCTTATAAGGACACCCACCATATTGGATTAAGTGCCCGCTCTACTCCACTATGACCTCATCTTAACCAGTTGCATCTGCAGTGACCTTATTTATAAATAAGATCACGTTCTGAGGTACTAAGGGTTAGGACTTCAACATATCTTTTCGGGTGACACAACTCAACCCGTAATACTGGGAATCATATCATTAAGAGAGTGAGAGAAGAGATGAGGACCAATGACTGAGCCCTCAAGCACTCTAACATTGGAAGTCTCAGAAGAGTAGGCTGAGAAGTGAGGTGTGCTGGAGCAAAGTGAGGAAAGCATTTCATGGAGGAGGGAGTGATTAACTGCAGACAAGTCAATACAGAGAGGCCTGAGAATTGATTACTGAAATTAGTAAACCTTGACAAGAGCATTTCATGGGAGTATGTGGGCCAAAGCCTGATTGGAATGAGTTTAATAGTGACTGAAAGACGAGAAAGTGGATGAGCATAAAACATTTGAGATTTTTAGCTAAGGGAGCAAAAATAGATACAGAGTGTTGCCTGGCATGGAAAGGGGGTCAAAAGAAGAGGTTTTTTTCTTTGTTTTTGTTTTTTGCTTTCTTCTTAAATAGGAGCAAAAAGAGCATGTTTTTGTACTGGTAATAATAATCAGAAAGAAAAAAATCATCGATGTAGGAGAAAGAGGGGAAAATGTTGGAGAGATGCCTTTGAGTGGCAGGAGGGCTGGGGTCCAGTGCCTAAATGGGGGAGGGGGATTGGCTGAGGTAGGGCAGGGATAGGTCATCCGTGGTCATGGTGGGAAAGCCCCAGACCTGGTAGTGACTCATGTGGTGGTGGGGGTCTATGGACATTTTCTTCTGAGTGCTTCAATGTGAAGCACTTCAGTGTGAAGTATGAAGCAAGGTAAAAAGCCATAATTGAAAATGTGAGATGGAGGTAAGGAAAGAAGTTATGAAAGTATCATCTAGGTGAGTGTGTGAATGAATGGTCCAGAGGCATAACATGTGATTGCAGGTTAGCTGCAAGGGCCCATTAGTTTCATGGTCATGAATTCAAAGTGGGGCCTGTTAGAGTGGCTTTTTAAACTCAGACAGACATACACACACATGCACACATATGTATATGGGAGGGAGAAAATTTCATCAAATCCCAACTGTTTATAAAATACATCATGATTTCAGAGATGATAAAATGTGGAAAATATTTTTAAATTCTGTATTTAGAACTGATGAAACATATCTTAATATCCCTCTATATGTGTATATATGTATATATATACATATACCAATATACATAGATACATACATATATACACACACATACAAATGAGGGTACTTCAAAAAGTTCATGGAAATAAATTATCTTTCAATTCTATTTTTCCACAAACTTTTTGAAGAATCTCCATATGTATATACAAATATGTGTATGTGTATGTGTGTATATATATATACCAGCTCTATCCCAAACCAATTTTCTAGACCCCTTTACTAAGGGTATCTTTCATCCTCCATTAATGCCCTGATTTAAGGCCTGCCCAGGTCTTCCAGTTCATTTAAATAGATTTTCACGAAGTGAACTTTTTTTTTCTGCCATGCATTTTATTAGCTTTCTTAAGGAAGTTAATATTAAGTTATCAGTCATCGCCCCATTGTTACAACCCAAATGGAAACTCTAGATTCCCGGAGGGTGAGTGGCCTGTCATTCCCAGCCATTGAGACTTTGGTAGCTACCCAACCAGGCCAGAATAAACTGTTTATTCTTCTTTTTCAGCTTGACCCCCTTAGATCTGATGAGTTCTGCTGGACTCAACTCTGGCGGTCTGCGTAGATGTAGAAGGCAGAGGTGCAGCAGACAAAAACCCTGGTCTCCCAGCCCCCCAAATCCGGATTCCAGCCAGACCCAGACCTCCCACTTAAAAAATGCATAACTTTGAGTAATTCAGCTAATTTTTCCTCAACTCAGTTTTCTTACATGTAATATGGGGATAGTAATAACCTGCCTCAGAATTTTCATGAAGGCTAATTGTGCCTGGGTTCAAATTCCATGACAAGCACTTAGTGGCAGAGTATCTTTGGGCAAGTCACTCCCTTTTACTTTCTCTGAGCCTTATTTTGCTCACTTGGAGGATGAGTATGATAATAGGACCTATTTCAGAGAAGTGCTTGTGAGGATTAGATGATAGAATGTTTGTAAAATGCCTGGAATTTAGCAAGCTCTTAGTAAAAGTTAGCTGTTATCATCAATTTTATTATTATTATTCCTATTATTAGAATTTGTCTGAAACTGTTATGTACTGAATAGGAATATAAGAGATTATAATAATTTCCACCATTATTATGACTCTTTCTCCTCAGAAAATAGCATATACCGAAGCAATCAAGTTTATGCCTGGAAGGTAATTTAAGAGCTCATGCCTGGGAGGTGATTTAAGAGATTGTGTACAGGGCAAATCCCAAATGGCCCAGAGATCTAAATTTCAAAAATGAAACTCAAATTCTAGAAGAAAATGAGGACTAATTTATTTGTAACCTGGAAGTGGGAACATTTTCTTAACTGTGATTCCATATCTAGAAATAATAATAATAATGATCGATTTGACCACACAATTTTAAAAAAATAATTTCATGAAAAATCATCATAAACTAAATCAAAGGAAAAATTTGCAACTTGGGTTACAAACAAATGAATATGTAATAATAGGGATCGGCAGGAATGAGAATTCACTCTGAAATGGCTCAAATAAAGAGATTTTAATGAAAGAATTAACATGCAGAACTCTGGGCAGGGTTAAGGGAACAAAGAAGGGATGTGAAACACTCGGAGAACAAGCAGCATCGGAATGGGACGTCCTTAGCTCCTCTAGGGCTGGAAAACTAAAGGGGAAGAAATATTGTCATCAGAACTCACTGAGAGCTGAACTATTAAAGAGGACATGCTCAAGGGAGCTTGATCCAGGATGCAGGGGAGTCAGGGGGAAAATAGCCCGACCTCTCTCATCCCATTCTCTATTCTTCTGCTAGTGCCTCTCGGTGGCCACACCCAATGAGAAGCCAATTCACAAGGGAGTTAGGTGATGGAAAATGCAGGGTTCAGCTTCCAAGGCACACAGCAGGACAGGAGGTGGCAAATACATAATAATGAGCACAAGCTGATATCTCCAATATGTAAAGAGCTGTTAAAAATTTAGAAGAAAACTGTCAAAAACTAAATTTCAAATGGGCAAATGATGAAGATAGTTTGCAGGAAAAAAAATGTAAAATGCCCCATAAACATAGGAAAAGATCTCCTGTTTCACTGCTAATAAGTGAAATGCAAATTAAAACTAAGACCAAGTGTTGACAGGATGTGGAGCAACCAGCCCTCTCACATGCTGCTCTTGGGAGTGTAAACTGGTACAATCACTTTGCAAAACTGTTACCAACATCCACTAAACCTAAACATAATTATCCTATGAACTTGGCCATTCCACTTCTAGCAGAAATGTGTACCGATATGTTCACAAAAGACATGTACTGGAATATTCATAGCAGCACTATTTATAACAGTCCCCAAACTAGAAGCTACCTAAAGGCACAGTGAAAATAGGATGTATAAATAAATTGTGAAATACTCACACAATGGAATACTGCACAGTGATGAGAATGAATGACTTTACAACCTCACACATCAATATGGATAAATCTCACAAGCATAGTGATAAGTTTTTAAAAGACCCTAAGGATATATAGGACATGGTTTTATTCCCATACAGTACAAAAAGAGGTGAAACTAATCTCTGCTATTAGAAGTCAAGGTAGTGGGAGTGTTGAGGTGTGTAGCAACTAGAAGAGGACCTGAGGGGGATGGTGTTGGTAATTTTCACATTTTTGATCCGGGTGTTGGTTGTACAAGTGTGTTCATTCACTTTGTGAATATTTAGTGAGCTGTACATTTTTATTATGTGCACTTTATGTATTTTATACTTCAATACTAGTTTTTTTAAAACTACACTAACATACTATATTTCACCAATTAGATTGACAAAAATCCAAAAGTTTGACACTATGCTCTGTGGGAAGACTGTAGGGAAACAGTACTCATGCATTGCTGAAGAGGACCTGGAGCTTCTGTGCCTACACCCCCATACTTTGTCCTATGCATCTATCTCTTCCATTTGGCTGCTCTCGAGTTGTATCCTTTGTAACAAACAAGTAACAGTAGGTAAAGTGCTTGTCTGAGTTCTGTGAGCTGTTACAGCAAATTATTGAACCTGAGAGGGGGTCATGGGAACCCCCAATTTGAAGTCAAGTCAGTCAGAAGTACTGGAGGACTCAGACTTGGAACTGATATCTGAACGAGGGACAGTCTGTGGGACTGGGCCCTTACCCTGTGGGGTCTACACTAACTGGGGTAGTGTCAGAATTGAATTGAATTGTTGGACACCCAGTTGGTGTTGTAGAATCAGAGAATTGATTGGTGTTGGAAAAGACTCCACATATTTGGTTTTGGAAAGAAAAATAACCCTCAAATAAATCCACATTTACCCTTTGATCTGTAACAGTAGCACTTCTAGGAATTTATCCCAAATATAAAATGTTGCCAGTAAAAGGCAGAATTATTTGTAATTACAGAAGATTGAAAACACCCAAATGTCTGTTAATAGGGATTGATGGAATAAGTTATGATTCACTAGTACAAAGGAATGAAGAAAATCTCTATAAACTAACATGTAGTGGCCTCCAATATGTATCATTAAGTGAAAAAGGCAAGGTGCAAGAGTGTTGTTATATGTTCTCTTTTGTGTGAGACCAGGAAAGAACATGAATATACAAGTACTTACTTATGCAGTTGACCCTTGAACAAGGTGTGGGTTAGGGACTTACAACTTTCCCTGCCTTTACTTAAGTAGTTAAGAAATGTAAGTAGTTAAGCACTTAAGCAGTTGGTCCTGTGGAACCAGTGAGCATGAAAAAGACAGTCTTCCAGCTGACTATGCAGGTCCATCGTGTAAGTAGTGGACCCACACAGTTCAACCTGTATTGTTCAAGAGTGTGCTGTATTTCAAAATGGAAGAACAAACCAAAAACTAATAAAAAGATGGTTTCTAATAAGGGAAAGGGGAAAACAGGTATAGGGAACAAAAAAGAATGCAAGGTTTCTAGGAAGATTTTGTCTTTGAAACTAAGTATAAATTTTGCAAAATTGAAAAAAGTTAACTGAAAAGAAAGACAACCTCTAAAAACTGAAGGAAAACTAGAGTAAATATCAAGTTGGTAGCACAGGAACTTTATTAGTTTTCTATCATTCCTTGAAGGTTATCACAAATAGTCTGGCTGGTTAGCTCACGTGGTTAGAGTGTGCTGCTAACACCAATGTCAGCCGCCAAAAAAAAAGATACCACAAATTTATCAGTTTAGAGCAACACCCATTCATTGTTTCACAATTCAGAGAGAAATCTGGGTGGGCTCGACTGGGTTCTCTGCTGGCGAGCTCACAATGCCAAAGTCAAAGTGCTGGCTAAGCTGAGCTCTTATTTGGAGGCTCTGGGGTGGGGTGTGGTAACAGGTGGGGAGCGTGGGACTAGGGGAGGCTGTTAGCAGAATTCAATTCCTTGTTCTTTGGGACCGAGGTCCTCATTTCCTTGCTGGCTGTCAGTGGGGGCCACACTCTGCTTCTGGGGCTGCCTGCACGCCTCCTCACACGGCTTCCCCCATCTTTGAAGTCAGCAAAGGCATGTCAAATCTTTCTCACACTCTGATCTCTCTGGTTTTCCCTTAACTCCCCTTTCAGCCAGAGAGAGCTCTTTGTTTTTGGCTCGTGTGATTAGGTTAGACCTATCTGGATAATACCCTGTTTGATAACATAGCATAATCACAGGAATGATATCTCATCATATTCACAGGTTCCAGGGATTAGGGAAGGACTCTGTGAAGCTATCTTCATATTCTGCCACAACAATATAGAAAAAGAATTTCAAGTGAATTTAGAATATAGTATTTTAACTGTACTCCCCTAGTGGGATATGTTCTAAGGACACAAAGAATCTAAAAAAAAAAAAAAAAAAATGAACAAACTCAATCTCCTTCAGTTGTCATATGTCAGTGGTACTTTGATATTGTTGAGTGAAACAATTATATAGGAAAAAGCAAATAAGTAATTTTGTTTATGTTGTGGAAACTGCAATTTTTAGTGAAGAAAAAGATCAAATATAATACTGAAAAGGTTAAGTAAAAATCTGCAGAGTTTAGATCCCCGCATTGTCCAGCTACCAAAAAAGAAAGAAAGAAAGAAAGAAAAATGTGCAAAGAGTAATTTGCATTAGGAATGTCAGTATGAACTGATGATTTTTCCTTCTCTAAAAGTATCTGCTAACTCTATCCACTCAAATAGCAGGAAGAAATGACAACAGAAGCAATGAGCACTCTTGTGGCAATGAACAACCCTAGCAACCAGATGTGGTCTCAAAATACCATTTCTCATTAGGAGTAACTAAGGCTCCTTGCAGAAATGACTTATTCCAGTTCTGGACCAGAAAGTGTATAAAATGAGTCTGGAACATCTTCTCATGCCAGGAAAAAAAAAAGGACCAATGGGGTCATTTCAAAAAGATACAAAAGCTGATCTGAAGAGACAATTTGAGCATCAAAAAGAACAATAATTGCAGTAAACTTGACCATATCCAATATAGAAAAATTTTTAAGTTTATAGTCATTTAAAAAAAATAATCTATTGGTCACTCGTGGTGATTGCTAAAGCAACCGGCTCATTCCTCTGAAAAATTAATAGAAGTGACTGGCTGGATAGCTCAGTTGGTTAGAATGCAGTGCCGAAAAATTAATAAAAGGGAGGAATCAAGCATTTATTCCACTTTCCTATAGGAATTGCATTTCAGTATAACCAAAGAGTAGTTAGGGAATGTTTTTACTAACAGAAAATTTCCAGCAAAATAAATGCAGAAGAAAGAATAGAAT
>NW_007727916.1:238427-239440 GCF_000696425.1 Galeopterus variegatus
ATCCAGAAGACATGGAAAGTGTCCTGTCAGATAAAAAAATGTGAGTTCTTGAAAACCAGTATGCTGCAGGCTGGAGGAAATCTTTCCTTTTTTTCCAATGAGAACCTGAGAAGGCAGGGCTGTGTTTTTTTCTGTACACTCTCTTCGTTCAGCTTTAGAACTCAAGATCCATTATCATTGTTATATTAAATTCATTGACATTCTTTTAAATCACCTCATGCATGGCCCTTTGAAGGAGGGATTATGGTGTAACTAGCAGTCCACAGGTTGGGAGTCAAAAGACACGGATTCTGATCCTGACTCTGCCCAGGCTTGCTGATGGTCATGACTCCACAGTTAGATGGGGATTAAGAGAAACTGCCAGGGGAAGGAGCTGAAGTGATCAAGATTTGCCATGCTGACAGTCGCAGAGACCTCTAAGAGGGCTAAATAAACACTGTCGGGCAGGAAGTCCAGTAGATCTTTCCTCTGGGCCAGTGGAGAGAGTCAGAGACCAGGACAGCTGCAGAGGAGAAGCTCCTAGGGTGGAGGGCAGGGGCTGGGGTAATCTGCCCAAGGCCATGCCAGGAGAGATGATGATTAAGAACTAAGTTTTGAGAGGCAGTAGGGCTCCTGCTTACCCTCATATCATGACCAACTTGATTTTATCGTTCCCTGTGCCTCCTTGTCTGGGGAAGGAAAGGAAGGAAGCCGTGTCCAGTCGGCTGTATCTATCAAAAGAGAGCTAGGAGTAGGTTTTAGTCATTTTCAACTCGAAAACCGTGTTTGCCATTTGGAGCATCTTTTCTTTAGTTCTCTTTGCTTTTTTTTGGTTTATCTGGGGGTTCTCATTTGAAGCTACCCACGAGACATTTCTACTAGGAAAGTTAGAAAAGAGAAAAGACATTTTTCTCTCCTTTCAGACCAGGAGAGCCGAGGGCCCCTGGTGGCCACTGTCGGAGCTGCAGCAGCCCCAGCCGAACTCAGAGAACAAGGGCCCCACACCTTTTGAGGGTCTCAGTAAATGGGGGGGG
>NW_007727916.1:240016-241030 GCF_000696425.1 Galeopterus variegatus
GTGAGCCACAGGCCGGCCCTAATACAAGCTTATAAAACATGCTCTATTCAATATTTACCTTTAGCAAATACATACTTTTAATAATCTTCTCCAATACGGTGCAATAATTTGTTTCTCTACCCAGGAAAATTAGGATCATTGAAGTGTTTTTGATTAATATAAATGATAGAATTTTTTACAGGAAAATTATATTGCTGAAAGAATCGTTCCAATTTCAGTTTGAATGATGGCCATATGTCACACGTAAGTTATAAACCTAATTGGATTTAAAATGTTCCATCATGAATGGCAATGTTTTACCATTTAATTGTGCTAACAACAGAAAAATGTACTAAAAGATAAATATTACCAGTGGGGTGGGTAGGTAATGGGACATAAGTTGAAGGTCAAATGATTAATATTTTCTTTTTCAGTCCTGTCAGGGTGTCTCTGTCACTTATATTTATAATGTTATTTGGTGAGAAGGTGAAAAGTTTAAATTCGAGGCCCTTTGGAAGAGGGGGTTTCCAATGGCTCTCCTGATTCCTGCCCCTTCTTCCTCCCTCTTGATGAACCCCATAGAGAAGTGAACCTGTGACTTGAAAGCCTTTTTACTTATTACAATTACATGTAGAGCTTTGAAAATATTCATTTTCCCAGATCCCCCCCAGCACTTACTAATGTTTCTGGAGGTGGGTTGTCCTCAGACTAGCATTTGGAACCGGTGCCCTGTGTTCTCATACACTGCTGGCAAAGGTGTACCTTTACATCGCCATTTGGAAATCAACTGGCAGTCCAGTATCTATTAAATCAAAATAAATACATCCCCTTCAACTCAGAAATCTTCTTGCTGGGAATCTGTGCCATAGAAATGAAAGCACTAGTACAGAAGAAAATGACAGGTCTTCTAAAAGTTCATGGAAAGGGCCAGCCCGGTGGCGCACTGCTACAGTGTGCTGCTTGGGAGCGTGGCGGCACTCCCGCAGAGGGTTCGGATCCCACATACAGACCGGCCGCTCACTGGCTGAGTGAGGT
>NW_007727916.1:241202-265232 GCF_000696425.1 Galeopterus variegatus
TCTCACTGGCTGAGTGAGGTGCAGAGAGGTGCAGGTGCAACACTGAGGGTTGCGATCCGTTGCTGGTCACGAAAAAAGACAAAAAGGAAAAAAAAAAATAAAAATAAAAAATAAATAAATAAATAAATAAATAAAAGTTCATGGAAAGATTCATATTATCTTTTAATTCCATTTTTCCATGAATTTTTTGGAAGTACATGCATATACATATACAAAAACATTTATTGCAATGTTGTCTGTTGGGCAAAAAAGAATAAACAAAATAAATGCCCATCCATAAAGGAAAGCTTGGATAAAATGTAGACTAACCATACAATGTATTATATTATTAAAGAAGAATAAGTTAAAGTGGTATCACTTGACCACTTTTTACAATGCTTATTAAAAAAACGTAATAATAACTAAAAAAATACATTTTGCAAGAGTGTATAAGTTTATAAAACTATATCTTGTAAGGAATATATAAAACAAATAATGGCCAATCCCTCACTATTTGTGCTAAATTATCTGATTGTATGACTATGGAGAAATGTATTATAAAATACACACCAGGCTGTAATTGTTTCTGTTTGTGGGGCGGGCTGGGCACACAGAGAGGGCAAGGGTGCTGGAAGAGAAAAAAAAAAAAAAAACTTTAGAAATACATTGATGTGTGAAATAAAAATATATAAAGATATATTTACATATAATATATAACATATAAGGAATATATTAAAACAGTGAGATTGTAACAGTATAATGGCATTTAAAATGTAGACTATAAAGTTCTACCTATAATGTTGTTGTAAGTATGTAAAAATAAAGTATGCACATGGAAAGTTCTAGAAGGTGACAAAGACAAATGAAAATTGACTTGATTTTTTATGAGACAAAAGTAACTTTCTTCTTGGATTTGTTATTTAATACAGAATCTGTAATTATGTAGAGTTCTTTGTGCGTTTTTATGTTTGTTTTAAGAAAAAAAAAAAAAGAAAGAAAGAAACCACTGCCCTGGACTCCAGTGGGGAAGGGTTGCTTCCCTTATACAGTCTAGTGAAAAGAATCCTGACTTTCCAGCCGGACTTTCCCGACCTTGAGCTTTGATTCTATCACTTGTGATCACTTGACCTCTCTAGCTCAGGTTTCTTCAACTAAAAGAGAGGGTAGTAACTGTACCTAACTAAGGGCTTAGTACAGCTCCTGTCATGCAGCAAAATCCTAAGCAATGTTAACTATCTGTGGTAGATTAATATACTGAGGTAGTAGTTTGTATTTTATTTTTACTGCTATGGAATTATCCAAAAGAAAAAGCACTATCTGTATGGTGCTCTCAGTATTTTTCCTCCACTGTTCCAAAAGGGTGGTCAAGGCTTTGTACGCCTGTGCTTGAAGGGAGATTTATATTGTTTGGTGGGAGAGGGTAAGTGGAAGATGGGCAAAATTAGAGACACCGGGAGTTCTCCAAAATGAGAAGGGTTCCAAGAATTGGAGGAACCATGAGTGGCAAACACTTTCCTCCCCATCCCACCCCCATCTCCCACCCCTCCTGAAGCCTGGGGTGAGGGCAGGATCTCAGAGGAGGAATAGAAACTCCCAGTAGGCTGGGTAAAGGGCAGCTCAGCAGTGAACACCAGCATTGCCGAGACTGGATTGGCCCCCTTGAACGTTATCCTCTGCATAGATCTAGATCCCTAAGACCTTTGTATTATCCTAAGGATAGGGGTAAATAGTGGTGGGATGAGGTGTCTCTATTCTATTTGTCTAGGGGTTTGAGTTGGATTTAATTTGACATAAAGAAAATACATAGGCTATATCTCACGGGATTCCAAATACCTATCATATTCTCATTCTTTTTCTTACTCACTTTATCACTATCTGATACTGGGGAAGTGGGTTATTTAACACTCTCAGCCTCAGCTTGCTCGTCTGTAAAAAGAGCAATAATAATACACAGCTCACAGTTGTTGCACGTGAAGATTGAATCAGTGTCTATAACAGTGGCTAACTGGCCATTGTCATGTCCCTTTTTTTTTTTTTTTTCTTTTTTCGTGACCGGTAAGGGGATCGCAACCCTTGGAGTGGTGTCGCCCACACCGCGCTCAGCCAGTGAGCGCACCGGCCATTCCTATATGGGATCCGAACCCGCAGCGGGAGCATCGCTGCGCTCCCAGTGCCGCACTCTCCCGAGTGCGCCACAGGCTCGGCCCTTTAATGTCCCTTTTCTAAGCCACTTGGGCACACCTGACTCAGCCTCTGAACGATTTTAAGCATTTGGAGCAACTTTTTCCTTCTCTGCTTTTTGAATCCTACTTCAAGTCGTAACATAAGCACTGCCCATTTCCTCCTTTCCTGACACCCAGACAATGGTCCTTTCTCTGAACTCCTAATCCATTTACCTTGTTCCCTTCCTTATTCAGAAATTTGACATTTCTGAAGCACTCTCTGAGTGGCAGGCGTACCGAGGGGAAGTGACAAAGTTTTTGCTTTCACAAAGCTTGTATAAGCAGATTGTTTCCATACCTTCTTATATGTAGATAACGTCTCCTTCCCCAAATACACTGTCTGCTTCCTAAGGTCAGAAGTGATGTCTTTTACCTCCATATTATCTAGAGCAGAGCCTAGAATACAGAAGATGCATGATGAACGCTCTCTTGGATAAGTTTGCCTTTAGTCAGACTATTCCTCCTTCCCCTTACGTACCTGAATCCCCCCTTACGTAGCTAACTCTAAAGTGGCTGATCCTAGGTGCTATGATCTACATCTCTGGTCTCTAGCCTCAATCCAGCACAGACCAAGCTCATACATGCTGGAATGCACAGAATAATATAATCTGTGCAAGACGGCTGATTGAGGATTGGAGTGTGGTCTGTTTCAAAGTGGACATCTGGGAGTCTGGGGTGAAGCTTGCACTCCAGGCCCCTTTCTTTTTTTTTTTTTTTGTCCTTTTTGAGACCGGCCGCACCGCGCTCAACCAGTGAGCGCACCGGCCATCCCTTTATAGGATCCGAACCCGCGGCGGGAGCGCCGCTGCACTCCCAGCGCCACACTCTCCCGAGTGCACCACGGGCTTGGCCCAGACCCCTTTCTTTATCTGTCACCTGAGCTGACTTCAGAGTTACTCTTAGACTTCTAGCAGAACAAAGAGCTAAAATCACAGGAGATTTCTAAAGTTCTGTATTAGTGCTCAAGTAATAGTGCCCTGTATCTTTTCCACATTTGTTTCACAATTGAGTTCCCCACTCAGAAAACAGATGTTTGAACATTTTTAACCATTATAATAACTGATGTTTGTATAGCAATTAATGACTTATAAAGGGACTTCACTGTTACAAGCAAGCTAAGGCAGGTAATAGGTTAGATTGTCATTATTACTGTTACTTTTGCTATTCTATTAAAGAAACAGAGATTTAACAACATTATCTAAAGTTAGCAAGCCAGGATGTAGCAGATCCAGGAAACTAAAAGGTCTACTGACTCCAAATCTTGTGTTTTTCACATTATACCACACAGTTTTTTAAAAAAAATAACTTTCCCTGAAGTCAACCTCAGCTAGCCCTCAAAAGATTTTATTAGTGTTTAGGAAGGAGAGAGGCTCACACACTCAGTCACTTCTTGACAAACCTAGTTTATGGCCAAGCTTAAACAACCACCCTTGGTTTCAAACAAGTGGTTTCCCCCTGCCATTTGTCTAGGGAGAAACCACTATAACTTTCAGATGATTTAACACCAGATGTACTTTTCAGGAGAGAAAAAAGAAAGATATTTCTTAGGGGGAGTTGTTAATAGGAAAGAGAAAATAATGTGATATTGCAATTGAGTTGATTTGTTAATTGTGCCTTTGTTAGGAAATACTTATTAAATTGAATTATGGTTATGCAGGAATCAATGAGCTCCAGCTATGTGAGAAAAATATAACTATTTTCATGTTTATGGAATAATAAAGTCCAACATAACCTGGGCCTCTTTATTTGCTGTGCAACTTAAAACAGCTATTACATTTCTCTGAAACTCTCTGAACATTTGCAATGGCTGGTTTCTATTTCTCCTTTACTAATGACTTAGTCTTATTTCCAAGTCATGCTACAAGGGAGAGTAGGCAACATTTCTTCATTTTACAAAGTAAATTTGGATGCCATCAGCTCTCCTCTCGGTTCCTCAAATGGTATGAGTCTTCTGCATCCTCTTTCCCTACCTTCTTACCCTGCTGAAATATTTGTATTCTCATCAATATCATGTCCCCCTCCTTTTTGAATATCCCCAAATCTGGACTCTCTCACTCTGTCTACTCCTGCTTCCCCCCTCCCCTGCCAAACCTGGCGTCTCCCTATATATTTTATGTAAATATTTGGGGGATGAAGGGGTTGTGGATAGGGATGTTCAAGGAGATGTTTAAAATAGATGTTTGTTTATATTAATCTCTTTGGTTGTAAAAAACACTCGTCCAAGTTTTCTCAGGCTCTGAGGCGTTTGATGTAAGGATACACATAGGAGGAAATGAGAGCAAACTCAGCTCAGTGATTAAATTTTTCCCTTGTTTTGCCATGACCGAGTCTCTGCCTTTAGGAATGGATCTTTCTTTTCTCCCTCTATATCTGATATGTTGATGCCGTTCCTTGCCTGGCATAATAATTTTCTGTGGATGGGGTTCTGCGTTCCTCTGCTTATTTCTGTAGAACTTGAGCACTGCTCTTGGTCAGTAAAAAAGACAAAAAGGTAAAAAAAAAAAAAGAGCCCAGTCAAAATATAATTCATGATTAAAGTGGAGTGACATGCAAATCACTAGAACACTTGTTTAAATTAATTTATTAGAAGATCTTGCTAGTTACCTAATGAGTACTGAGATAATGGGGCACAAGAGAAGAGAAGAGAGGAGAGAGAGAACGGATCATAGCATCACTTTGAGGAGACTGAGATAGCACAGTATGATGAGGTAAGGACTGTCCATTGAGTTGGGAGTGGTAAGCAGAGTCCAGAACATCAGATCTTTGCAACCGTATTTAGAAACCTACTTTATCTTAAAAGCACTGAAGGGCTGTAAGCAGAGAAAAAACAACATGATCACAGCTGCATATTAGAGAGATCACTCTGGTTGCAGGGTGGAGGAAGGACTGGGGGAGTGTGAGGATAGGGAGAAACAGCTAGGATGCTGCTGTAGGAATCCAGGAGAGAAGTGCCGAGGGCCCGCAGCAGAGTTGAGAGGATGAAGGGAGATGGACAGATTCCAGAGATATTAAGCAACTGAATCAACAGATGAGGACTGTGACCTGCCCAGTGCCTCCTCTGGATCCTTGCCTGGGTGACTGACTGGCACAGGGTGGAGGTGCCATTTACCAATATTGGGGAATGCAGTGCTTAGTGATCTGTTACTATGACAGTTTCACTGTTTACAGTGGTTTCTCCATTCTTAGGGGGCTTCTGTGTGCACTGTGAGCTGCAGCACCTGTAGGGTAAGCTTCAGCTACCTGGGGCCTGCTCCCAGTCTCATGGCACCTACAGAGAAAGCCATTGGCTGCTGATGTCACTGAGCCTTCCACTTTACTTGGGCGACTCCGGTGAGGCAGTGTTATGTCTGAGCACTGCTTGAAACCTTGATGCCTAAAATCCCACCAGGCCTCCACTCTGTCAATTTAATCACTGCCCCCACCTGTCAGGCCTCACTGATATTCTCATCCAGGTCCTGCTCTGTGCTTTCTTTTTGCTGAACAAAATTCCCCCTGTTCCCCTCCCTTCCAGCATCTGCTAATTTCTCCAGAACACTTATCCCATGAAAACAAACTCTTATGTTAATTCTTAAATTGATAGGCTGCTCCTTTCAAGTTCCTACCTTGATGAAATTTGTCTGTCCTCTGAGGACTCTGTGCCTCACAGCCCTCATGTGCGGGATAGCTTGTTCTTTCCCACCCCATATTCCTCCAAGATGGTGGTGGGTTTTAGTATCTCCACTCTACAATGATGCTTCAGGACCACTCTGCTCCTCTCCTCCTCCCTGTCTTCTTCAGGCCTGCCTAAATGCTTGCCTGGACTACTACTGCCTGCCTTTCCTAATCCTGGGTGACTTCAGTGTCCAGCAGATAGTCCGTCTATCCAACATCCTAGCAGGACAGCCTCAGGAGCTATTTTAACTATTTGTATCCACTTTGCTGCATTTAGGATAAACTGCTACAAGGTTGCCAGGACACCTGGGTCATGGTCTCATGGCAGTAACACATCCAGGTGTCTTACTTGGATATGGTTAGCTGAATCAAGATCATAACATGTTTTTACATAAAAGAACAGTATGAGCTAAATTCTATTCATATTAAGAATTAAGTGAACTCATGTTGTAAAACATTGATCATGGTGTCTGGCACAGAATAGGTGCCCAATAAATTGTAGTTATCATCATCACTGTTACTATTATCAACTTCCAGCCCTTCCCTCCTCAAAGCACTCATATGCATGCATACTCAGACACACATGCACACACAAACACACACGCACACACAAACACACACACACACACACACACACACCACCTAACAATAGAAAAGCAGTGTGTCTGCCAACTTGTAGGGACATCCTATTTCATCCAAGTATCTTCTGCTCTCTTTCTTATGAATGTACAAGTTTTTAAGTGGCTTTGAGATATGAGGTGCTCAGTCCTCCAGGGATTGGGTTTCAGGCCACTCCCTTGAGTTTAGGCCTCTCCCCTAAGACTCAAGATCTGCCTCTGAGTCCTAACTGCAATGGCCTTGGAGCACCCATTTTCAGCACCAGCACTTGCAGACTGAGACCACAGGGGACAGACTTATGTACTTTTGACGGCCAAGCAGGCTCAGTACAAAGGAATTTACCCCTTAAATGACCTTCACTGGAGGCACTACAGAGCACAGAATATATTTGAATATATTTGGTGCATGTGGTGGAATTTGACTAATGAGCATGGACTAAATGAGACCAACTGAGCACTTCAGGACTAGGCTACGTAACTGGGAACCACCCCCTTAGCTGAATATTCACTGGATAGCATGAATATGTATAAATAGCGAAACCATAAAAGCTGAATCCTGATAGAATGCAGGGCTGTTGCTCCTCATTCTTCTAGAGCCAGCTGGCTCTTAGCCTAGGTGTGTATTTCTTACTTTTGTTTAAACTTGCTGTGGCTGCTGCTCAGTCTCTGGAGCCAGGCCACACTTTCCCTGTGAAGTCTGTACTTCTTATTCTCTGTATTAAACCTGTTTTCACTTTCTACTGTGACTCTGCTCTTGAATTTTTTCCTATGGCAGAGTCAAGAACCTGGTAAGAGGACAGGGTGGGTTGAGGCCAGCTATTGGGTCTCCCCAGACCCTCTCCTCTGGTATCAGCTTCTGGGGTTGTCTTAGTCCACAGACTCTCCACTGTTAGCATACATGAGATCAGTCTGAGGAGTTTGTTAAAAATGAAGACCTCCCATCAAATAAGATTCCACTCGTACAGACTCTGAATCAGTAGTTCTGGGTGGAGAAACAGAATTTGATTTTTTGAAGCACTCCAGATGATTTTGATGCATGTGTGGCCCTGGGACCACACTTCGAGAAACAACTTCACTCTGAACGCACAAGCGCACACTAGGCCACTGCTGCTACTCCAGTCATACTAGTGGATAGTGTATTGAGTGAGTACCTTTGCAAGGCACCGTGCTAGGTACCTGTATATATTGTCTCATTTAATCTTCCTAACAATACCATAAGGTATGCTATTATTAGAAATAATTATGAGAAAAAAATGAAGAAAGTGAGGCTTGGCAGAGGTCACAGCACAACTAGCAAGTGGGTAGACATGATTTGAACCCAGGCAGCCTAACTTCAGCTCCCCCGTGCTCATCCACTTCAGTTCTTCCTTAAGAGCTTATTTAGACTTTTCCCTTTTTGAGATGAATATTGAAAAGTCCACTTGCCAAAGCCTAATCCTTTCTTCTTTGCTCAGCTTGGTCTGATTGATTTCACCCCATGACAGCAATAATCCCTTGGGATCTTTCTTTTCTTTTTTAACATCAGTCATGGAACTCTCACTGCATTGATGGGGCTCTGCCTCCAGGCCCACAGCTCACCCCCCACAGGCTCAGTCTCCTGCTGGTGCTCACCAAGAGAGAGGCCTGACCCCACCTGGGAATCCACTCAGATCTCTGCCCTTGTCTTCCTTCATTCCACCTCTACCAGCTGTTCCTGTCTCCAAGTGTTGAACTTGAACTTACAATTTCAGAAAGGCTATGTTTGCCCATTCAAGTTCCCTGTATGTAAATTGCCTCAGTTTCTTTTATCCTTTTTTTCCTCCCCCAAATAAGCAGGGAAAAGAAAGAAAAATTCTTTGACCATACAGCATCCCTGGACAAAGAGAGCATAAATTTCTACTATGGTTCTGTTTGGTTTTGTTTTAATTCACGCTTCTGTGGTAGCTGTCTTATCCATTCCTGCTTTACCTGTTTCATTTCTGTCTTCAGAAACTAGCATACAATAGTTCTCTTAGTACTATTTTTCTCATCTTCTGAAGTTTTATAGCTTGATTTTGGTGACCTGAATTAAAGCACACACATACAAAAGTCTATCCTTTACTAGAGTCTATTGCTATAAAAGACATTTAAAAAGTGTAATATGTCGTATAGGGAATTATCCAGTGATTTTTCTCACAATCTTAAAAGTAACATTTGAATCAAAGTCTTTCATGTGCTTCTATTTTCCTGAGTCTCCAAATGAATTCCCATTTATACTAAAACACCAATTCTCTGTAAAATAGACACAGTTACTTCAATAGTTAACATTAATTATTGTAACAATGATATAGTGCAGCTGTTTTCCTTTATAAATGATTAAAAAATAGAACTATTTATCTGTGTTCCACCAGTTCTTTTGATACAGTTACATGCCATACACTTAAATCTATCTTCACAATATGTGAATGTATTATATATATATATACAACAAAGCCTTACAATGTTTATTTAATTAAAACTATAATGCCAGGGGCTGGCTGGTGAGCTCAGTTGGTTAGAGCGTGGTGGTGATAACACCAGGGTCCAGGGTTTGATCCTGTACTGCCAGCCACCGCCTGCGCCTCACAAAGGTAAAACTATAATGCCAAAAAATAACATCAAAGACCAAAAAATCAATACAAATAATGTTATTGATTCCCAAGATGATCTCCACTATACGTGCCACTCAAGTGCTCTGAGAGAACTAACCACAGCCAGAGCTGGGGACCATGCTGAGCATGGCCACACAGTGGCTCCTGCTTCCTGGTACTCAGCAGCTCTCCAGGCAGATGAAAATTCACATCAGTCCTCGAAAATTCGAAAAAATGGCTCTGAAGCTGAAGTGACAATATTAATTTTCCTTAGTCAATTTCTTATCACCTAAATAGATGTATATCTGGTTATGACTATAGGCTTAAAAGACCCAGAGGCCTGATTTATAAGTAGATATTTCCCTGTTTTGCATATTTGTGAGCCTAACTTTGACTTTTGACTACAGTTCCACTGTACCCAGAAATACCCTAGTGCTCACCTTTAAGCCGTCCTTTTGTGGGTCCTTAAACCTTACCAGGGTGCTGCCTAGACATTTGGTTTGCTTTGGCCTACAAAAAAACTGTAAAGTAGGTAGAGGTTAAATTTCATAACTTCTCTTTCAACCTCCCCTTTCTTTTTTCATATCCCACTCTGCCACTTTTTCTGCCACCCCCACAGCACCCCCAGGACTTGCCTACACTAGTAGTACCGCATAAAAACCCTTCTATTCCTCTCCTAATTACTACAAAGCCCCCTGTTGTTGACGTTGGGGGTGGGGGTGGGGCATATGCCTATCTCTGAGAACCACTGTCCCCAACTCCATGGGCTTATACTGGCATGGCTCAATCTGGTCATGGTTGATTGGGCCATGCTGGACACCTGACCCAAGCTGAGTCAGTCAGAGTCTCTCTCCTGGGAATCTGAAGTGAGAACCAAGAGATACCTATCAAGATGCCTACTAGGAAGCTCTGGGGGCCACACACAAAAGAAGCAAAGAGAGCTAGTCTGAAAAGAGAGGAGAAGGAAGTAGAAGCACAGACAGGGGAGGAGAGAAAAAGAGAAAGACGAAGAACTGTGGAGAGAGTTAGAGAGGCTGCGTAGGGCCGACCAGCACCCTAGGTGTTCCAGCTGCTGAGTCCTTCCTTCCTAAAAGCCAGGCTGTTCACTTTCTCCTCACATGCTGTGAGGTAACTCCAAATCTCTAAATGCATTGCCCTTTTTTTTTTTTTTTGTGACCGGTAAGGGGATCGCAACCCTTGCACCCACCATCCCTATATAGGATCCGAACCCGCAGCGGGAGCGCTGCTGCACTCCCAGCGCTGCACTCTCCCGAGTGCGCCACGGGGCCGGCCCTGCGTTGTCTTTTTTTAAGACTAGACAGCTTTGCTACTGCTAGTTCGAAGAGGATTTCTTTTACTTTCAACAAATGTAACTCAACTAAGATACTTCCTTAGGGAATGTGTTTTTGCACTTAATATTCTCATCATCAATACACTGAGGGGGTTACTGAGGCCTCCTTCAGGCATTTAGTTCCTGAAGACTCTTCTAGTCCCCAGTCCAGCTCCCTGTGAGCAGCTCTCTGGTCCTAGGGTTCCTCCAGCCATCTCACATATGTGCTGCCTCTACCCAGTATTCTTAGGAAGTTTTCTTCTCCTTGGCCTACTTCAGAACAGGGTTCCCAACTGCTATCTCCTCTGTTTCGTTTTGAGATAAGCATAATCCCTTCTGAAGAATTTTTTTTCTTTTATATTCAGTTTAGACAATTAGTAAAAACAGGGCATCAGAGGGTGAACTTTTTTCTCTTTTCTTTTTTGCTGAGAGAGTGGATTTTTTTTAAGACATGGGAGGAAAATAAGGAAAAGTGAGATGGGTGGTCAGAGTTAAAGCATTCTAAGGCTCTCATGTTGTTTGAGAGGAGGGTAGCAAAACAGATTAACAGACTTTGGTAAGTATGCAAGTTAAAAAATTGCAGGGGACCACTAAACAACTACACATAGAATCTCTTATAGCTGTAAGGTGACATGGCAGAAAATGAGCTGTAGTTATGGTCTTATAGGTTGCTGAATTTCAACATAGGTTCAGTTTGCAGGCTCCTGGGTCTCTTAAGTGAATTTAAGACATTTATTAGTCCAAGAGCAGGAAATTTAGAGTAGTAAGATTTGGGAGGACTCCAAGTACCCTGGTATTGCAATCACACAGCCCCTTTTCCTCTCTCTGACAAGGTTGGTTCTGACGTGCTTGAAGACTCTAGGGTGACCTCAGCTGAGGAAGCTAACTTGCAAGAGGGTGCCAATTCTTTTTGTGCTCTACACCTACCACTTCTCATTGCCTCCACAACCTTAACTATACTCACTCTCGCTGTACCTAGAGGACAAATTGCAAAGTCAAATCCAGGTGGAGAACTTGTAAATAGCAAATGAATTGCATTATTTTTTAAAATTTATATTGGCAAAATTCCAGGAAACAAGCATGGGAATAAAATCTGAGGTTGCTAGTCCAAATAGGGAGGAATGTAATTTTAGAGTGAGCTGAATGTGTTGATATGTTCTACTTAAAGAGAGATTCTGGATTCAAGTGTGCTGGTGTAAACAGTTGGACTTATTTGCTTGGTAGACTG
The DNA here is from genome assembly GCF_000696425.1 of Galeopterus variegatus. Taxonomy (NCBI): domain Eukaryota; kingdom Metazoa; phylum Chordata; class Mammalia; order Dermoptera; family Cynocephalidae; genus Galeopterus; species Galeopterus variegatus. The sequence goes on from NW_007727916.1 coordinate 252,818, forward strand.
ACTGAAACCTGAACTCAACAATTAGCCTTGCTGAAAGAACTAGAGATATAGATTTTCCTAGGTTTAATGTAGAAGTAATGCAAAGACATAGAGTGCCAGTAATGTCAGAGTAGATTTTATCACTCATAACCTGCTCACCCACCTCCTAATATGTCCCCTGGGAGGTTTAGAGGACATGCCCTTTACCAAGAAGTGTATGGGTGAAAGAGACACCAGCATCCTCTGTGGTTCTTTGACTGACCTCTGTATGCCAGGGATGAAGGTGGGCAATGATCCATTGGAATGAACTCTTTGATTTTCATGGGGATGTTGGGATGCCCAAATGGTAAAAGCCAAACAGGAGCACCTGATTGCCAGAGATAGTTATGGTCCTATAGGTTGCTGAATTTCAACATAGGTTCAGTTTGCAGGCTCGTGGGTCTCTTAAGTGAATTTAAGACATTTATTAGTCCAAGAGCAGGAAATTTAGAGTAGTAAGATTTGGGAGGATTCCAAGTACCCTGGTATTACAATCACACAGCCCCTTTTCCTCTCTCTGACAAGGTTGGTTCTGACGTGCTTGAAGACTCTAGGGTGACCTCAGCTGAGGAAGCTAACTTGCAAGAGGGTGCCAATTCTTTTTGTGCTCTACACCTACCACTTCTCATTGCCTCCACAACCTTAACTATACTCACTCTCGCTGTACCTAGAGGACAAATTGCAAAGTCAAATCCAGGTGGAGAACTTGTAAATAGCAAATGAATTGCATTATTTTTTAAAATTTATATTGGCAAAATTCCAGGAAACAAGCATGGGAATAAAATCTGAGGTTGCTAGTCCAAATAGGGAGGAATGTAATTTTAGAGTGAGCTGAATGTGTTGATATGTTCTACTTAAAGAGAGATTCTGGATTCAAGTGTGCTGGTGTAAACAGTTGGACTTATTTGCTTGGTAGACTGACTGAAACCTGAACTCAACAATTAGCCTTGCTGAAAGAACTAGAGATATAGATTTTCCTAGGTTTAATGTAGAAGTAATGCAAAGACATAGAGTGCCAGTAATGTCAGAGTAGATTTTATCACTCATAACCTGCTCACCCACCTCCTAATATGTCCCCTGGGAGGTTTAGAGGACATGCCCTTTACCAAGAAGTGTATGGGTGAAAGAGACACCAGCATCCTCTGTGGTTCTTTGACTGACCTCTGTATGCCAGGGATGAAGGTGGGCAATGATCCATTGGAATGAACTCTTTGATTTTCATGGGGATGTTGGGATGCCCAAATGGTAAAAGCCAAACAGGAGCACCTGATTGCCAGAGGCAATGTGAGTATGGTAACTAATTATAGTTAATTACAGGCAGTACAGACACAATGATAATCAGAATGGATTGATCCGTAGAGATCTTGGTCAAGGGCAATTGATGATGGCCCTCTGTGTCAGAGATAGATGGTCAGTAGGCTAAGGTTATACTTGATCTGTATTACCAACACAACCCTGAATATAGTAAACAAAAGCTTGGATTGAGTCACCACTGTAGTCGTGGCCCCTCCCCCAGTTTCTAGACCTGAATGAGTTCACAGAACCTGAACCCTTTGCGAGGGAGGCTGGTTAGTCTTGTGGATGGGCAATTTGGCCAAATTATTAGCATTTTCCAAATCATTCTGTTGGCATACTATACTATTATGCAGAAAAGAATCATTCTGAGATAGAAACAGTGAAATCAAATTACAACTGACACAGTATACAAATTTGAATATTGATTTTCTTTAATAATCCTGATCATTCATTCAGAAGTGCCTCCACAGTTATGCAGATATTAGCATTCATTGTCTATGTGCATGTGTGTGAAATTTCACATGTGGGGGAACAAAGGGAGTTTAGACAGATCTGAAACTTTGTTTCCAAGAGGCTCTTCTTCAGAAAATCTAGTTTTCTTCTTTCTTATACTTTCATGTCTTTTCTCTTAATGGTCTCTGCCTTTTGTCATCACTAAATGCACAGGGCTGTTGACGGGTATCCTGATTATGGCCTTGTGATCGCCAGGCCACAAGTTGGATGTTTCTCCTTTTATGTTCAGTCACCTACTCCTCTCCCTTATTTGTCCTCTTCTCTCTAGCCCCTCTTCTACCATCTCCAGTTATACCAATGCTCCACAAAGTCTTCTGATCACATGCCATTAATATCTAAAAAATTGAGCATGCATCCCAATATTTGTTTATAAATAAAATGCTTGTGACTATATGAGACATTATGTATATTATGAAACATGCAAAGAAATAGAACTAAGAAAGATGAGATAGATCTAAATAGAAATACTAATATTTTCTTCCTCTGCTGCAGTGCATTTTGTACATGCCCTAGGTGTGTGTATCTCACTTTGAAGGCACAAGTTTAGGACATCAGGATCTCTCATCTAGGCAGTGGCCCCAATCAGCCATTGAAAAAAATTCCAAGTTCGTTAGCACAGTATCAAGTTCCCTCATGATCTGGGCCCTGCCTACCTTTCCTGACTCATCTCTTACCACCCTCCCAGTGACAGTTTATGTTGCAACAGTCCCAACCACTTTCTGCTCCTTACTCATACTGTGCTGCTCCATGCTTTCACACCTATGCATCTGCTGTTCCTCGTCCTTGAAGTAGAATGTCTCCTCCCAGTAAAGTCTTATTTTCAGTTTAAAACCTTGCTCTGGGATCAGCTCCTTTACATTCATTGAAGTAGTGAATCATTCCTAACCTTTACAGAGAGAATTAATTACTTCTTCCCCTCTGTTCCATGTCCATGTATGCACACTATTTTATCGCCCAGATGTTACATAGTATTGTTTGCATTTACTTACTTTGTTTCTTATTTTTCAGCGCAAGCTTCTGGAGATTACAGGCAATGCCTTGTGTATCTCTATATCCTTGGCATCTGGCACAGATGACTTGAGCCAAGGTGGCTTGAGGCCGGGGAATATCATAGCTTATCCATATTACTCATTGTAATGCCTTTCTCTAAATACTGTGCCTTGTATGTCAGAAATGTAAGTACTCTAGGGCTGGCCTGTGACTCATTTGGGAGAGTGTAGTGCTAACACTAAGGCCACAGGTTCGGATCCCTATATAGGGATGGCTGGTTAGTTCATTTTGGAGAGCGTGGTGCTGACATCACCAAGTCAAGGGTTAAGATCCCCTTACCAGTCATCTTAAAAAAAAAAAAGAAAGAAAAATGTAAATACTCATTGAATAAATTAAGCTGATGGATGGATAGATGAATAGATGTATAGGTGACTGGATGAATAAAAAGACAAAGGGAAGGCATGAAAGTTGTTTGAGATTAAGAACAGTCATGTGGCGGGGGAAATATGCTTTTTCCAGGGTGCTCCAGAGGGCAAAACCACGTTCAAATAATATAAGGAACAAGGAAGCACATTTTAACTTAACCTAAGGGGAAACATTCTCATCATTAAACTTTATAAATGGCACAGGGTGTTTAGAAATAGTAAGCTTCTGCTTAACAAAGATTTTTTGAAAAATTGTACATTCATTTGACAAGGTTGCTGAGAAAGGATATCGTATGGCTTATAATAACTACATAATTGAGCCTCTGCCCACCTTTCTGAACCTTCCCAGTTCCCTCCAGCCACACTGGCTTCTTGCTCTTCCTAAAACATGACAAACCCATTGCCTCCACTGGGCCTGAATTTCTGATGCTTCCTCTGCCTGGAATGTTCTACCTCCAGATTTTTTCATGGTTTTCCTTCTTATCAGCAGGTCTCTGCTTGAGTGTAACTTCCACAGAAAGGGCTCTTTTGATCATTCCATCTATACCAGTCTGCTCCCCAGCTCCCCACATTCTTACCCTCTCCACTTAATTTGCTTAATGTTCTGCACAGAATTTATCAATACCTGAAATTATAAATTTTGTTTACTTACTACCTGTCTTCTCTGTTATAGTGTATGTTCCAAGATGAAACAGATCTTGCCTGTTATATTTACTGCTGTGTCCTTATACCTAAAACAGTTTCTAGCACCATAGGAGGTGCCAAGAAAATGTTTGTTGAATGCATAATTTTCTATAATAACTGATTAATAACCAACTGGTTAGTTGGTTGTTCTCAGCACTGAATCTTGACAAACTTGTAAATGGTTTGATTTGGTGGCTCTAACAAACTTTTCCCAATTTGGTTGAAAATGAATCCCTTCCCCTCATCAAGTCTCAGGTATTACTCCATCCCAAAAATCAACTTTACAAAACAATTGTTGCATGATGGTACTTGAATGGGCCCTGAAAATACCCTGCCAATACCCAAATATCTCACTTTCTAATGTCTGAGTGCTTGAAATTGTACCTTTAGAGATTCATTTCCTTGCATCTTCAAAAATTTTAGTCTTAATATCCTTTAATAAATTGTTGGATTGGAGGTAATGGAGATAATCAGTTTAATTGCAAGATTTTAAATTTAGATAAAAATGCCCCTATTTAGAGGAAGACTTGATAATATCTAGGAAATTTCGGAAAGGGACAAATGTTTTGGAAGGTGCTATGGGTTGAATGTGGCCCCCAAACGTTCATGTGTTGGAAACTTAATTCCCACTGTAACAGGGTTAAGATGGTGGGAAATCCTTTTATGGAAATTGAAAGGTGGGGCCTTGAAGAGGTGATTAAATTGTGAAGATTATACCCTTGTGAATGGATTGATAGGTTCATGGAGTAATATGCTGATGATTTAATGGGTGGTAATGGGTGTGGTTCTGATGGCTTTAAAAGGAGAACAAGTGAGGAGGTTACCTCTCTTGCTCAGCCATTTGCCATGTGCTATCCTGCATTTCTGTGGATAGTCACCACCAAGAACAAGGCCCTCACCAGGTGCATCCCCTGGACCTTGGATTTCCCAGCCTCCAAACTGTAAGAAATAAATACTATTTCTGTATAAATTACCCAGTTTCAGGTATTCTATCATAAGCAACAGGAAACAAACTAATACAAGAGGCAGGTAGAAAAGCACTGAGTCCTCAGTTCTGAATAGGGTAGTCTGGATCTTTTCTATCAAGTCCAGCTTGTAGAAAATTATATGATAAAATGCCTTCAATTAAGATGTAAATAACTGGGCCGGCCTGTGGCTCACTCGGTAGAGTGCGGTGCTGCTAACACCAAGGCCACGGGTTCGGATCCCATATAGGGATGGCCGGTTCGCTCACTGGCTGAGCGTGGTGCTGACAACACCAAGTCGAGGGTTAAGATCCCCTTACCGGTCATCTTTAAAAAAAAAAAAAAAAAAGATGTAAATAACTAATTAAGCAAATCAGTGGCCTGTTACCCTATCTAGAAGCAGTTGAAAGTTTACATACATTTTAAGGGGCAGGGAGCCCTGCCTTGTATCATTGAAATCATGTCTTAGAATCCCATCGTCCATCTCTGCTATAAGAAAGGGTGTGAATGCTACTTTGTAATAAAACAAATGCTTAGCAAATAGCAGGTGCTGTTTTTGACACTCATTTGGATCAATGGACAGTAATAACTGGAATAAGTGAAGGTGACTTAAATCAGCATGTTGGCTCACAGGAGGGTTATTAAATCCAGCTTCAGAGTTTGGAAAAAGCCTTTCAAAGAGATGTATCAATGCAAGGCAGATTGATCCAAGCCAGTGCAAGGCACGGGGTCAAAAGCCACAGGGTCTGGAGAATCTATATTTTTAAAAGGTTACCAGATCGAATCTGAAACACAACACGTTTTAAACAGGACACGCAGATAGAACAGCAAGAGTAAGGGCTCAGAAGTAGGGCTGAGTGCAGGTGGGAAGAGTTGAGAGAGAGCTGTTGGAATTACGCCTGGAAGGACAGATTTGGGAGAGGGCCTAACATAAAACCAACTCATCTTTGAGTCAATTTAAGCCTAAAATCATAAGGTAAGTGGTTAGCCCAAACAGCGTTGCAAAAGTGGATTTAGTACCAGGTCTCCAGTTATGCCGGTAGCCTAGACCATGCCTACGTAGCAGCTAGACCGTGCAGTTTCTTGAAATATCTGAAGGATGAAATTTTTGATGGAAGTCTGTCTTAGTCACTAGTGGCTAGATGGCCACTTCTAAATCATGCTGGTGCTGGATCTGCTAAACTCTACAGGATTACTTTATTTTTGGCCTCAGAAATATGGTGAGCATTTTCTCTCCACAAGGATTCACTAACACACGACTTAATACACTGCTTTCAGAGGTCTGTAAGCATCACGTTGGAACAGGCTTCCCAACCCGAGGGTTCGGATCCCACATACAGACCGGTTCCCGCTCACTGGCTGAGCGAGGCGCGGGAGCGACACCGAGGGTTGCAGTCCCGTTGCCGGTCCCCGGTCCGGTGCGGGGGCGACACTGAGGGTTGCGATCCGTTGCCGGACACGGAAAAAAAGACAAAAAAATAAATAAATAAAAAATAAAATAAAATAAAATTCTCATTGGGTGCGGTGACGTCACCCAATGAGTTCAGGAGGGAGGTGCGTCCCTGACCACACCCCCTGCACCCGAAGCCCCGCCCCTTGGCGTTTTCCTCCCTTTCCTTTTTTCCGGTGCGTCGTAACGTAAGAGGTGGGTCACGCAATATTAGCACCTGATACCGGAAACAAAACCCGAAGGGGTGGAGAAGAAGGCGGGCCCGCGTCCGGTCGGCCATTAGGGGGCGTGGCGTGGCGGGGCCGGGCATGGTAACGGCTCGGAAGCTGAGGGGGCTGGGCCGGAGGGAGGCGGAGGAAACGGTGTCCGCCGCCGCCGCCGCTCCCGCTGCAGATTGTTCCGTGTGGTGCCCTCAGGCCCTTCCTCGGCCATGATGATCCACGGTTTCCAGAGCAGCCACCAGGACTTCTCCTTCGGGCCCTGGAAGCTGACGGCGGCCAAGACCCACATCATGAAGTCAGCGGATGTGGAGAGGTGAGGCCCCGGAGCGCGGGGTCCGGGCGCGGGCCGGGTTGCAGGGCCAAGGCGGGAGGCTGGGCGAACTCCGTGCGGCCCCTCCCCTTTCCCCTGTGGCGGAAGCTCAGTCAAAGCTCAGACCTTTGCTTGACAGCCTTAGTAAATAATGCCATCACCATCTCTCCACCTTTGGTCGAGATTCGCCAGGCGCTGCCTTCGTGAAACTGTCACTCCGCCTGGCTTTGGGTAGAGCGTGACTGTTGTGGTGGACTTTCCCCTCGCTAAACATCTCTTCCTGCCCCAGCCTGCGCCACCTTTCTTTCTGGGTGGCTGTGACTTGTTTTCTTGGGGGCCGACGGGGTGATACATATGTTCATGTTTTAGCTTGTCAGGTGCTGAGCCAGGCACTTGAGATACGGTACATGAAAGACAACCTGCGCCTCAGGGAATCAGTCTCGTGAAAGAGATGGGTGGACGTTTATATTACAGTGTGGATAACTATTTATGATGAACACATGTACACGGGGTGATTTGAGAACTTTTAGGGGAGACAGCACATCCGGGAAATTGGGATGCCCGAACTGAATCTTTAATAAAGTCTGGGTGGTGGGTGCATGTGTAAAGCCAGCAGGCTAGGAAGAGTGAGATGTGATGCGTTGTGATGCCTGAACTGAATCTTGACAGAATTTGGGGGCTGGGCTGGTCGGGGGATGCGGGTAAGGCTGGAAGGTCGGGGAGAGTGAGAGCTGTGATGTATTCGAAGAACTGCTGCTGTCTTGTGATTGGAGCATGAGGTACCAGAGGAGGAGGAGTGAGAAATGAGGGGCGAGCCCCAGGAGAGTCGAGATACTGAGGGGATTTTTATTCTAGGCTAAGGAATTTTGAGTTTTATCTGACAATCGCTGAGTGCAATGCTATCCCGTGGAGCTACATTATCAGATATACACTCTGGAAAAATTACTTTGGATGTGGAAGATGGATTGGAGGGCTAGAGGGCTGACAAGAAGACCAGTTAGGAAGGGAGAGAGGAAAGGAGAGGTTTTAGAAGATTAAGTCCCCGGGTTTGGGGGCGAATTGATAGGAGAAAGAAAAAGGAAGAATATATATATATATATATATATATATATTTTAAAGATGACCAGTAAGGGGATCTTAACCCTTGACTTGGTGTTTTCAGCACCACGCTCAGCCAGTGAGCAAACCGGCCATCCCTATATAGGATCTGAACCCGTGGCCTTGGTGTTATCAGCACCGCACTCTACCAAGTGAGCCACGGGCCGGCCTGGAAGAATCTATATTGATGGCACAATTGATTTCTGGCTGGGGCTGTTGTATGTATAGCATTGCCAATGAACAAGGTGAGAAGCAGAGAAGGAGGAGAAGATTGGGGGCTGGGCGTTGGATAGAGTATGAGTTTAGTTTGTTGAAATATGAGGTGTGTGTGGGCCATAAAGTGGAGATGTTCAGTAAGCATTTGGATATATTTACCTTGGAGCTCAAAAAAGATGACATCTGTGGGTTTAGGTTTAGGAATCATCAGGTTATAGTTGGTACCTGGAGCCTTGGGAGTGAATTAAGATCATATAGAAGTCATCCAGAAAAAAAAGAAAAGGTCATAAGATAGAACCCTAGGGAGGACTTGGATTTTAAGATTCAGGCAGAGGGAGTGACCAGGGAAGAGTGGAGAGTCATGAAAGGGTGTTAAGCTCCATAATTTAAATAAATAAATCATAAATTAAACCTAAATAGTTTAATTTAGTCACACAGGATTTTTTTTTTTTTTAAAAAGATGACTGGTAAGGGGATCTTAACCCTTGACTTGGTGTTGTCAGCACCACACTCTCCCAAGTGAGCTAACCAGCCATCCCTATATGGGATCTGAACTCGTGGCCCTGGCGTTGTCAGCACCACACTCCCCTGAGTGAGCCATGGGCTGGCCCCATTCACACAGGACTTTTTGCTTATTTGTTTTTAATATTAATTTGCACAGACCTGTTTGATGTGTCTAATTGGAAATAAATTTAAAGCGATTAGAAAGAGGGTAATTGTGGACTTGGGATATACATGGATCCTTTGTTGACGTTATATAAGAATATATTCTTCAATGTAGTATTATTTTACCTTACCTAACAATTATAGCTGTTCAAAAATTCGGAAGTCTTAAAAAAGAAAAAGGAAAAGAAAGGCTTCTGGTCTCTGGAGTAGCTGTCATAGAGCACTTATACTAAAATTCTGTGCTTTATTCAGCATCTCTTAGAACTTCACTCAGAACATAAACTTTTGACTTTATTGTACTTTATAAATTCATATTGGAAGTGTAAGGAAGAAGTTCTCGATAGTCCCTTTGCCCTAATAAGTGAATTCTTATTTTTCATATTCTCTTTCTATTCATTATGTAATTTTAAGAAGTGTACTTGTTTGGTTTTCCACCCTGTAATAGATTAGAAGCCAAATGAAAAGAATTGAGGGTGCTTCGGGGGCATTCCAGAGCTAGAGGCACACACACTTAATTGAACTTGAGGACATTGTCTTACATAATTTTTAAGTGTGATGGTCTCTGATCATCAAGAAAAGGTAAAATAGCATTTTGTATTTTTTGCTTAAGAACACAGAAAAGTCAGAAGCTTAAATTGGATAATTTTAAAGCAACCATATCAGAATCCATATGTATATCTGTAGTCATATAAATGCAATAGTTTATTTGCAGAATTCCTTTTTACCACTACCAACAACTTCCCCATCCAGGTGAGGAAACTAGACAAATCCTGTGTGTTTTAATTAGCCAAGCAAGACTTAGTTAAACAGACATTTGAAGATTCCTCTAATAAGTCATTCCTTTACAAAATGTTGAAATCCCTCTGCTGTATTGACTAAAGTTCATGATTCATGGAATACCTTGGCTTATATAAACTTAATCAGATGGTTAGAGGTGTTGGGCACTTTAGGATATGCGGGCATAATTGGGTGAACAAATTTTTGTAATCTAAGCTATTGATGATTTTTCTTTACTTCAACTCATTCCTTCCATGTAGGCTCAGTCTTTTTAGTATTTGGGTTACTGGTTCAGCAGAAGCCAGGACAACAGTAACTTCATAGTAATTAGAATGTTATCCAACTGTATATTGTTTACTTTATTGTAAGTACTGGAGAACAGATCAATAAATAGTTTCATATGCCTTAAAAAAAAAAAGACAGAAAAGTCTGTAAAACATTTTGAAAAGTTTCCAAAGTCTATAAAATAAATTTGGTACATAAGGTAACTGGAAAATAAACTTGCATGGAAACTTCTGTGTTAGTTATGCTTTCAGGTTCCAAGGAATGGAGACCCAGGTTGCCTGAAGTAAAGAGAATTAAATACTACATGAAGAAATAATTAAACATAGGAAAAATCTCAGAAATGGAGCAGCAGATTTTGTGGACTCCAAAACCATAGACGTCTCTTCTTGTTACTGTTATTTCTCAGTCTTTCCTTTGCTGTCTGCTTCCCTTATTGTTACTGAACAGCTTTACTCTTCCCTCCTCTCTGCTTCATGGCTTCTGTTTTATGCTATGTTTGTTGACTTGTGCTTCATTTGTCTGTCCTTCAGATTTCTGAAAAGAGAATCGTAATGAATTAATTGGTCATTATTCAATTCAGAATAATCATGTTAGGCAGAGTTACCAGGCTAAGATTCGGGGATTCTGGCTAGCCCGTAGATAATTGCCTTTGGTTGAGATGCTAAATTTTCAACCCTAAATTGAAAGTCCTATTGTGACCAAGATGATGGGGTCATAAAGCATGGCAGTTTATACATATAACTACTTTTTTTAGAAGTGAGTAACTAGCTACCACTTAAAAAACTTTGTAACAGGGCTTATAAACTCAACATTCTAAAGGGCCGAGGGGACTGATGAACTGGTGAGCCCATGCCCCACTTAAGAGGGGGTAACCTCTACTGAACTCCAGCCAATGTGTGTCATGTGGCAGTGCAGGTCCAAAGTTGCCAGGTGTAACTTTAACTTTTTATTTTTAAGAGAAACACAAGTCCAGGTTTTATAAAATCTTTCAATTTATATTGGCAACTATCTCTCAATAGTTGTTGGCAACTATTTTAAATATTAAAAAAAATATATTGGGTCGGCCCGGTGGCGCACTGCTACAGTGCGCTGCTTGGGAGCGCGGCGGCTCTCCCGCCAAGGGTTCGGATCCCACATGCAGACTGGCCGCTCACTGGCTGAGCGAGGTGTGGGCGCAACACCGAGGGTTGCAATCCCATTGCCGGTCCTGGTCCGGTACGGGCGCGACACTGAGGGTTGCGATCCGTTGCCGGTCATGAAAAAAGACAAAAAGGAAAAAAAAAAAATATATATATATATATTGTCTAGGCCAATCAAAACACATCTGTAGATTAATAATTTGTGATCCTTGCTTTTCACTATGTCTCATGTAACTTTCTTCTCTAATGAGGCTGGCCAAATGAGGTCCAAGTGTATATAAAGTAGTCTAATAATATTAGAAAAAGGCCTGGTGTTACCACTTACTAGCTCTGTGATCTTGAGTTGGCCACCTAAACTCTCTGAACCTTTCTTAGCTCAGAGGGTATTTTTGAGTCTCGAATTTCACTATTTCAGAAGTGTTCTCTGATCATCCTACCCAAAATAGTCTCCCACCCCAATGACCTTGCTTTGTTTTTTCACACATCACTTATCACTAGCTGATATTATGTTATGTGTATATTTGTATATTTGTTTATCTGTCTTATTTGGTCCACTACCTAGTATAGTGCCATAAAGATATAATGATGAAAGAATGGATTGATGAAAGCATTTTATAGATTTTACAAATATATTACTTTAAAATCATACTTTAACTCATTCACTAATGTAGGAAGAACTCTGTTGGGATGAAAAGGAAGCAAAAGTGCCAACAGTGATATAAAATAATCTCACCTAACTTTTGGTTATGTCTAGGTTAGCTGATGAATTGCATATGCCGTCGCTCCCTGAAATGATGTTTGGAGACAATGTTTTAAGAATCCAGCATGGCTCTGGCTTTGGGATTGAGTTCAATGCTACAGATGCCTTAAGATGTGTGAACAACTACCAAGGAATGCTTAAAGTAGCTTGTGCTGAAGAATGGCAGGAAAGCAGGTGAGACTCTGTGCAGTTATGGGTTAAACAAAAAAGAAAAGAGTTGAAAGAAGTGTTCATTAATGGTATATATGTGTTCTGTTAGAATGAAGGACCAATGTTATTATTCAACTTGATAGTTGGATCATTATAGAATTCATTTTTCTTAGTCATAAAAAAATGTAGTTTAATTACCCCACTATTTGAATACTTGTTGAGTTATATTGAATTACAATTGAGCTGAGCTACGTAGGGTTTACTTTTTTTTTTTTTTCCTTTTTGTCTTTTTTACTGACCAGTAACGGGATCGCAACCCTCGGTGTCGCGCCCGTACCGGGGACCGGCAACGAGATCGTAACCCTCGGTGTTGCTCCCGCGCCTCGCTCAGCCAGTGAGCAGGAACTGGTCTGTATGTGGGATCCGAACCCTCAGGCGGGAGCGCCGCCGCA
>NW_007727916.1:266232-321750 GCF_000696425.1 Galeopterus variegatus
AACAAAATTCCCCCTGTTCCCCTCCCTTCCAGCATCTGCTAATTTCTCCAGAACACTTATCCCATGAAAACAAACTCTTATGTTAATTCTTAAATTGATAGGCTGCTCCTTTCAAGTTCCTACCTTGATGAAATTTGTCTGTCCTCTGAGGACTCTGTGCCTCACAGCCCTCATGTGCGGGATAGCTTGTTCTTTCCCACCCCATATTCCTCCAAGATGGTGGTGGGTTTTAGTATCTCCACTCTACAATGATGCTTCAGGACCACTCTGCTCCTCTCCTCCTCCCTGTCTTCTTCAGGCCTGACTAAAATGCTTGCCTGGACTACTACTGCCTGCCTTTCCTAATCCTGGGTGACTTCAGTGTCCAGCAGATAGTCCGTCTATCCAACATCCTAGCAGGACAGCCTCAGGAGCTATTTTAACTATTTGTATCCACTTTGCTGCATTTAGGATAAACTGCTACAAGGTTGCCAGGACACCTGGGTCATGGTCTCATGGCAGTAACACATCCAGGTGTCTTACTTGGATATGGTTAGCTGAATCAAGATCATAACATGTTTTTACATAAAAGAACAGTATGAGCTAAATTCTATTCATATTAAGAATTAAGTGAACTCATGTTGTAAAACATTGATCATGGTGTCTGGCACAGAATAGGTGCCCAATAAATTGTAGTTATCATCATCACTGTTACTATTATCAACTTCCAGCCCTTCCCTCCTCAAAGCACTCATATGCATGCATACTCAGACACACATGCACACACAAACACACACGCACACACAAACACACACACACACACACACACACACCACCTAACAATAGAAAAGCAGTGTGTCTGCCAACTTGTAGGGACATCCTATTTCATCCAAGTATCTTCTGCTCTCTTTCTTATGAATGTACAAGTTTTTAAGTGGCTTTGAGATATGAGGTGCTCAGTCCTCCAGGGATTGGGTTTCAGGCCACTCCCTTGAGTTTAGGCCTCTCCCCTAAGACTCAAGATCTGCCTCTGAGTCCTAACTGCAATGGCCTTGGAGCACCCATTTTCAGCACCAGCACTTGCAGACTGAGACCACAGGGGACAGACTTATGTACTTTTGACGGCCAAGCAGGCTCAGTACAAAGGAATTTACCCCTTAAATGACCTTCACTGGAGGCACTACAGAGCACAGAATATATTTGAATATATTTGGTGCATGTGGTGGAATTTGACTAATGAGCATGGACTAAATGAGACCAACTGAGCACTTCAGGACTAGGCTACGTAACTGGGAACCACCCCCTTAGCTGAATATTCACTGGATAGCATGAATATGTATAAATAGCGAAACCATAAAAGCTGAATCCTGATAGAATGCAGGGCTGTTGCTCCTCATTCTTCTAGAGCCAGCTGGCTCTTAGCCTAGGTGTGTATTTCTTACTTTTGTTTAAACTTGCTGTGGCTGCTGCTCAGTCTCTGGAGCCAGGCCACACTTTCCCTGTGAAGTCTGTACTTCTTATTCTCTGTATTAAACCTGTTTTCACTTTCTACTGTGACTCTGCTCTTGAATTTTTTCCTATGGCAGAGTCAAGAACCTGGTAAGAGGACAGGGTGGGTTGAGGCCAGCTATTGGGTCTCCCCAGACCCTCTCCTCTGGTATCAGCTTCTGGGGTTGTCTTAGTCCACAGACTCTCCACTGTTAGCATACATGAGATCAGTCTGAGGAGTTTGTTAAAAATGAAGACCTCCCATCAAATAAGATTCCACTCGTACAGACTCTGAATCAGTAGTTCTGGGTGGAGAAACAGAATTTGATTTTTTGAAGCACTCCAGATGATTTTGATGCATGTGTGGCCCTGGGACCACACTTCGAGAAACAACTTCACTCTGAACGCACAAGCGCACACTAGGCCACTGCTGCTACTCCAGTCATACTAGTGGATAGTGTATTGAGTGAGTACCTTTGCAAGGCACCGTGCTAGGTACCTGTATATATTGTCTCATTTAATCTTCCTAACAATACCATAAGGTATGCTATTATTAGAAATAATTATGAGAAAAAAATGAAGAAAGTGAGGCTTGGCAGAGGTCACAGCACAACTAGCAAGTGGGTAGACATGATTTGAACCCAGGCAGCCTAACTTCAGCTCCCCCGTGCTCATCCACTTCAGTTCTTCCTTAAGAGCTTATTTAGACTTTTCCCTTTTTGAGATGAATATTGAAAAGTCCACTTGCCAAAGCCTAATCCTTTCTTCTTTGCTCAGCTTGGTCTGATTGATTTCACCCCATGACAGCAATAATCCCTTGGGATCTTTCTTTTCTTTTTTAACATCAGTCATGGAACTCTCACTGCATTGATGGGGCTCTGCCTCCAGGCCCACAGCTCACCCCCCACAGGCTCAGTCTCCTGCTGGTGCTCACCAAGAGAGAGGCCTGACCCCACCTGGGAATCCACTCAGATCTCTGCCCTTGTCTTCCTTCATTCCACCTCTACCAGCTGTTCCTGTCTCCAAGTGTTGAACTTGAACTTACAATTTCAGAAAGGCTATGTTTGCCCATTCAAGTTCCCTGTATGTAAATTGCCTCAGTTTCTTTTATCCTTTTTTTCCTCCCCCAAATAAGCAGGGAAAAGAAAGAAAAATTCTTTGACCATACAGCATCCCTGGACAAAGAGAGCATAAATTTCTACTATGGTTCTGTTTGGTTTTGTTTTAATTCACGCTTCTGTGGTAGCTGTCTTATCCATTCCTGCTTTACCTGTTTCATTTCTGTCTTCAGAAACTAGCATACAATAGTTCTCTTAGTACTATTTTTCTCATCTTCTGAAGTTTTATAGCTTGATTTTGGTGACCTGAATTAAAGCACACACATACAAAAGTCTATCCTTTACTAGAGTCTATTGCTATAAAAGACATTTAAAAAGTGTAATATGTCGTATAGGGAATTATCCAGTGATTTTTCTCACAATCTTAAAAGTAACATTTGAATCAAAGTCTTTCATGTGCTTCTATTTTCCTGAGTCTCCAAATGAATTCCCATTTATACTAAAACACCAATTCTCTGTAAAATAGACACAGTTACTTCAATAGTTAACATTAATTATTGTAACAATGATATAGTGCAGCTGTTTTCCTTTATAAATGATTAAAAAATAGAACTATTTATCTGTGTTCCACCAGTTCTTTTGATACAGTTACATGCCATACACTTAAATCTATCTTCACAATATGTGAATGTATTATATATATATATACAACAAAGCCTTACAATGTTTATTTAATTAAAACTATAATGCCAGGGGCTGGCTGGTGAGCTCAGTTGGTTAGAGCGTGGTGGTGATAACACCAGGGTCCAGGGTTTGATCCTGTACTGCCAGCCACCGCCTGCGCCTCACAAAGGTAAAACTATAATGCCAAAAAATAACATCAAAGACCAAAAAATCAATACAAATAATGTTATTGATTCCCAAGATGATCTCCACTATACGTGCCACTCAAGTGCTCTGAGAGAACTAACCACAGCCAGAGCTGGGGACCATGCTGAGCATGGCCACACAGTGGCTCCTGCTTCCTGGTACTCAGCAGCTCTCCAGGCAGATGAAAATTCACATCAGTCCTCGAAAATTCGAAAAAATGGCTCTGAAGCTGAAGTGACAATATTAATTTTCCTTAGTCAATTTCTTATCACCTAAATAGATGTATATCTGGTTATGACTATAGGCTTAAAAGACCCAGAGGCCTGATTTATAAGTAGATATTTCCCTGTTTTGCATATTTGTGAGCCTAACTTTGACTTTTGACTACAGTTCCACTGTACCCAGAAATACCCTAGTGCTCACCTTTAAGCCGTCCTTTTGTGGGTCCTTAAACCTTACCAGGGTGCTGCCTAGACATTTGGTTTGCTTTGGCCTACAAAAAAACTGTAAAGTAGGTAGAGGTTAAATTTCATAACTTCTCTTTCAACCTCCCCTTTCTTTTTTCATATCCCACTCTGCCACTTTTTCTGCCACCCCCACAGCACCCCCAGGACTTGCCTACACTAGTAGTACCGCATAAAAACCCTTCTATTCCTCTCCTAATTACTACAAAGCCCCCTGTTGTTGACGTTGGGGGTGGGGGTGGGGCATATGCCTATCTCTGAGAACCACTGTCCCCAACTCCATGGGCTTATACTGGCATGGCTCAATCTGGTCATGGTTGATTGGGCCATGCTGGACACCTGACCCAAGCTGAGTCAGTCAGAGTCTCTCTCCTGGGAATCTGAAGTGAGAACCAAGAGATACCTATCAAGATGCCTACTAGGAAGCTCTGGGGGCCACACACAAAAGAAGCAAAGAGAGCTAGTCTGAAAAGAGAGGAGAAGGAAGTAGAAGCACAGACAGGGGAGGAGAGAAAAAGAGAAAGACGAAGAACTGTGGAGAGAGTTAGAGAGGCTGCGTAGGGCCGACCAGCACCCTAGGTGTTCCAGCTGCTGAGTCCTTCCTTCCTAAAAGCCAGGCTGTTCACTTTCTCCTCACATGCTGTGAGGTAACTCCAAATCTCTAAATGCATTGCCCTTTTTTTTTTTTTTTGTGACCGGTAAGGGGATCGCAACCCTTGCACCCGCCATCCCTATATAGGATCCGAACCCGCAGCGGGAGCGCTGCTGCACTCCCAGCGCTGCACTCTCCCAAGTGCGCCACGGGGCCGGCCCTGCGTTGTCTTTTTTTAAGACTAGACAGCTTTGCTACTGCTAGTTCGAAGAGGATTTCTTTTACTTTCAACAAATGTAACTCAACTAAGATACTTCCTTAGGGAATGTGTTTTTGCACTTAATATTCTCATCATCAATACACTGAGGGGGTTACTGAGGCCTCCTTCAGGCATTTAGTTCCTGAAGACTCTTCTAGTCCCCAGTCCAGCTCCCTGTGAGCAGCTCTCTGGTCCTAGGGTTCCTCCAGCCATCTCACATATGTGCTGCCTCTACCCAGTATTCTTAGGAAGTTTTCTTCTCCTTGGCCTACTTCAGAACAGGGTTCCCAACTGCTATCTCCTCTGTTTCGTTTTGAGATAAGCATAATCCCTTCTGAAGAATTTTTTTTCTTTTATATTCAGTTTAGACAATTAGTAAAAACAGGGCATCAGAGGGTGAACTTTTTTCTCTTTTCTTTTTTGCTGAGAGAGTGGATTTTTTTTAAGACATGGGAGGAAAATAAGGAAAAGTGAGATGGGTGGTCAGAGTTAAAGCATTCTAAGGCTCTCATGTTGTTTGAGAGGAGGGTAGCAAAACAGATTAACAGACTTTGGTAAGTATGCAAGTTAAAAAATTGCAGGGGACCACTAAACAACTACACATAGAATCTCTTATAGCTGTAAGGTGACATGGCAGAAAATGAGCTGTAGTTATGGTCTTATAGGTTGCTGAATTTCAACATAGGTTCAGTTTGCAGGCTCCTGGGTCTCTTAAGTGAATTTAAGACATTTATTAGTCCAAGAGCAGGAAATTTAGAGTAGTAAGATTTGGGAGGACTCCAAGTACCCTGGTATTGCAATCACACAGCCCCTTTTCCTCTCTCTGACAAGGTTGGTTCTGACGTGCTTGAAGACTCTAGGGTGACCTCAGCTGAGGAAGCTAACTTGCAAGAGGGTGCCAATTCTTTTTGTGCTCTACACCTACCACTTCTCATTGCCTCCACAACCTTAACTATACTCACTCTCGCTGTACCTAGAGGACAAATTGCAAAGTCAAATCCAGGTGGAGAACTTGTAAATAGCAAATGAATTGCATTATTTTTTAAAATTTATATTGGCAAAATTCCAGGAAACAAGCATGGGAATAAAATCTGAGGTTGCTAGTCCAAATAGGGAGGAATGTAATTTTAGAGTGAGCTGAATGTGTTGATATGTTCTACTTAAAGAGAGATTCTGGATTCAAGTGTGCTGGTGTAAACAGTTGGGACTTATTTGCTTGGTAGACTGACTGAAACCTGAACTCAACAATTAGCCTTGCTGAAAGAACTAGAGATATAGATTTTCCTAGGTTTAATGTAGAAGTAATGCAAAGACATAGAGTGCCAGTAATGTCAGAGTAGATTTTATCACTCATAACCTGCTCACCCACCTCCTAATATGTCCCCTGGGAGGTTTAGAGGACATGCCCTTTACCAAGAAGTGTATGGGTGAAAGAGACACCAGCATCCTCTGTGGTTCTTTGACTGACCTCTGTATGCCAGGGATGAAGGTGGGCAATGATCCATTGGAATGAACTCTTTGATTTTCATGGGGATGTTGGGATGCCCAAATGGTAAAAGCCAAACAGGAGCACCTGATTGCCAGAGGCAATGTGAGTATGGTAACTAATTATAGTTAATTACAGGCAGTACAGACACAATGATAATCAGAATGGATTGATCCGTAGAGATCTTGGTCAAGGGCAATTGATGATGGCCCTCTGTGTCAGAGATAGATGGTCAGTAGGCTAAGGTTATACTTGATCTGTATTACCAACACAACCCTGAATATAGTAAACAAAAGCTTGGATTGAGTCACCACTGTAGTCGTGGCCCCTCCCCCAGTTTCTAGACCTGAATGAGTTCACAGAACCTGAACCCTTTGCGAGGGAGGCTGGTTAGTCTTGTGGATGGGCAATTTGGCCAAATTATTAGCATTTTCCAAATCATTCTGTTGGCATACTATACTATTATGCAGAAAAGAATCATTCTGAGATAGAAACAGTGAAATCAAATTACAACTGACACAGTATACAAATTTGAATATTGATTTTCTTTAATAATCCTGATCATTCATTCAGAAGTGCCTCCACAGTTATGCAGATATTAGCATTCATTGTCTATGTGCATGTGTGTGAAATTTCACATGTGGGGGAACAAAGGGAGTTTAGACAGATCTGAAACTTTGTTTCCAAGAGGCTCTTCTTCAGAAAATCTAGTTTTCTTCTTTCTTATACTTTCATGTCTTTTCTCTTAATGGTCTCTGCCTTTTGTCATCACTAAATGCACAGGGCTGTTGACGGGTATCCTGATTATGGCCTTGTGATCGCCAGGCCACAAGTTGGATGTTTCTCCTTTTATGTTCAGTCACCTACTCCTCTCCCTTATTTGTCCTCTTCTCTCTAGCCCCTCTTCTACCATCTCCAGTTATACCAATGCTCCACAAAGTCTTCTGATCACATGCCATTAATATCTAAAAAATTGAGCATGCATCCCAATATTTGTTTATAAATAAAATGCTTGTGACTATATGAGACATTATGTATATTATGAAACATGCAAAGAAATAGAACTAAGAAAGATGAGATAGATCTAAATAGAAATACTAATATTTTCTTCCTCTGCTGCAGTGCATTTTGTACATGCCCTAGGTGTGTGTATCTCACTTTGAAGGCACAAGTTTAGGACATCAGGATCTCTCATCTAGGCAGTGGCCCCAATCAGCCATTGAAAAAAATTCCAAGTTCGTTAGCACAGTATCAAGTTCCCTCATGATCTGGGCCCTGCCTACCTTTCCTGACTCATCTCTTACCACCCTCCCAGTGACAGTTTATGTTGCAACAGTCCCAACCACTTTCTGCTCCTTACTCATACTGTGCTGCTCCATGCTTTCACACCTATGCATCTGCTGTTCCTCGTCCTTGAAGTAGAATGTCTCCTCCCAGTAAAGTCTTATTTTCAGTTTAAAACCTTGCTCTGGGATCAGCTCCTTTACATTCATTGAAGTAGTGAATCATTCCTAACCTTTACAGAGAGAATTAATTACTTCTTCCCCTCTGTTCCATGTCCATGTATGCACACTATTTTATCGCCCAGATGTTACATAGTATTGTTTGCATTTACTTACTTTGTTTCTTATTTTTCAGCGCAAGCTTCTGGAGATTACAGGCAATGCCTTGTGTATCTCTATATCCTTGGCATCTGGCACAGATGACTTGAGCCAAGGTGGCTTGAGGCCGGGGAATATCATAGCTTATCCATATTACTCATTGTAATGCCTTTCTCTAAATACTGTGCCTTGTATGTCAGAAATGTAAGTACTCTAGGGCTGGCCTGTGACTCATTTGGGAGAGTGTAGTGCTAACACTAAGGCCACAGGTTCGGATCCCTATATAGGGATGGCTGGTTAGTTCATTTTGGAGAGCGTGGTGCTGACATCACCAAGTCAAGGGTTAAGATCCCCTTACCAGTCATCTTAAAAAAAAAAAAGAAAGAAAAATGTAAATACTCATTGAATAAATTAAGCTGATGGATGGATAGATGAATAGATGTATAGGTGACTGGATGAATAAAAAGACAAAGGGAAGGCATGAAAGTTGTTTGAGATTAAGAACAGTCATGTGGCGGGGGAAATATGCTTTTTCCAGGGTGCTCCAGAGGGCAAAACCACGTTCAAATAATATAAGGAACAAGGAAGCACATTTTAACTTAACCTAAGGGGAAACATTCTCATCATTAAACTTTATAAATGGCACAGGGTGTTTAGAAATAGTAAGCTTCTGCTTAACAAAGATTTTTTGAAAAATTGTACATTCATTTGACAAGGTTGCTGAGAAAGGATATCGTATGGCTTATAATAACTACATAATTGAGCCTCTGCCCACCTTTCTGAACCTTCCCAGTTCCCTCCAGCCACACTGGCTTCTTGCTCTTCCTAAAACATGACAAACCCATTGCCTCCACTGGGCCTGAATTTCTGATGCTTCCTCTGCCTGGAATGTTCTACCTCCAGATTTTTTCATGGTTTTCCTTCTTATCAGCAGGTCTCTGCTTGAGTGTAACTTCCACAGAAAGGGCTCTTTTGATCATTCCATCTATACCAGTCTGCTCCCCAGCTCCCCACATTCTTACCCTCTCCACTTAATTTGCTTAATGTTCTGCACAGAATTTATCAATACCTGAAATTATAAATTTTGTTTACTTACTACCTGTCTTCTCTGTTATAGTGTATGTTCCAAGATGAAACAGATCTTGCCTGTTATATTTACTGCTGTGTCCTTATACCTAAAACAGTTTCTAGCACCATAGGAGGTGCCAAGAAAATGTTTGTTGAATGCATAATTTTCTATAATAACTGATTAATAACCAACTGGTTAGTTGGTTGTTCTCAGCACTGAATCTTGACAAACTTGTAAATGGTTTGATTTGGTGGCTCTAACAAACTTTTCCCAATTTGGTTGAAAATGAATCCCTTCCCCTCATCAAGTCTCAGGTATTACTCCATCCCAAAAATCAACTTTACAAAACAATTGTTGCATGATGGTACTTGAATGGGCCCTGAAAATACCCTGCCAATACCCAAATATCTCACTTTCTAATGTCTGAGTGCTTGAAATTGTACCTTTAGAGATTCATTTCCTTGCATCTTCAAAAATTTTAGTCTTAATATCCTTTAATAAATTGTTGGATTGGAGGTAATGGAGATAATCAGTTTAATTGCAAGATTTTAAATTTAGATAAAAATGCCCCTATTTAGAGGAAGACTTGATAATATCTAGGAAATTTCGGAAAGGGACAAATGTTTTGGAAGGTGCTATGGGTTGAATGTGGCCCCCAAACGTTCATGTGTTGGAAACTTAATTCCCACTGTAACAGGGTTAAGATGGTGGGAAATCCTTTTATGGAAATTGAAAGGTGGGGCCTTGAAGAGGTGATTAAATTGTGAAGATTATACCCTTGTGAATGGATTGATAGGTTCATGGAGTAATATGCTGATGATTTAATGGGTGGTAATGGGTGTGGTTCTGATGGCTTTAAAAGGAGAACAAGTGAGGAGGTTACCTCTCTTGCTCAGCCATTTGCCATGTGCTATCCTGCATTTCTGTGGATAGTCACCACCAAGAACAAGGCCCTCACCAGGTGCATCCCCTGGACCTTGGATTTCCCAGCCTCCAAACTGTAAGAAATAAATACTATTTCTGTATAAATTACCCAGTTTCAGGTATTCTATCATAAGCAACAGGAAACAAACTAATACAAGAGGCAGGTAGAAAAGCACTGAGTCCTCAGTTCTGAATAGGGTAGTCTGGATCTTTTCTATCAAGTCCAGCTTGTAGAAAATTATATGATAAAATGCCTTCAATTAAGATGTAAATAACTGGGCCGGCCTGTGGCTCACTCGGTAGAGTGCGGTGCTGCTAAGACCAAGGCCACGGGTTCGGATCAGATATAGGGATGGCCGGTTCGCTCACTGGCTGAGCGTGGTGCTGACAACACCAAGTCGCGGGTTAAGATCCCCTTCCCGTTCATTTTTAAAAAAAAAAAAAAAGATGTAAATAACTGAGCCGGCCTGTGGCTCACTCGGTAGAGTGCGGTGCTGCTAAGACCAAGGCCACGGGTTCGGATCAGATATAGGGATGGCCGGTTCGCTCACTGGCTGAGCGTGGTGCTGACAACACCAAGTCGCGGGTTAAGATCCCCTTCCCGTTCATTTTTAAAAAAAAAAAAAAAGATGTAAATAACTGAGCCGGCCTGTGGCTCACTCGGTAGAGTGCGGTGCTGCTAAGACCAAGGCCACGGGTTCGGATCAGATATAGGGATGGCCGGTTCGCTCACTGGCTGAGCGTGGTGCTGACAACACCAAGTCGCGGGTTAAGATCCCCTTCCCGTTCATTTTTAAAAAAAAAAAAAAAAAGATGTAAATATCTAATTAAGCAAATCAGTGGCCTGTTACCCTATCTAGAAGCAGTTGAAAGTTTACATACATTTTAAGGGGCAGGGAGCCCTGCCTTGTATCATTGAAATCATGTCTTAGAATCCCATCGTCCATCTCTGCTATAAGAAAGGGTGTGAATGCTACTTTGTAATAAAACAAATGCTTAGCAAATAGCAGGTGCTGTTTTTGACACTCATTTGGATCAATGGACAGTAATAACTGGAATAAGTGAAGGTGACTTAAATCAGCATGTTGGCTCACAGGAGGGTTATTAAATCCAGCTTCAGAGTTTGGAAAAAGCCTTTCAAAGAGATGTATCAATGCAAGGCAGATTGATCCAAGCCAGTGCAAGGCACGGGGTCAAAAGCCACAGGGTCTGGAGAATCTATATTTTTAAAAGGTTACCAGATCGAATCTGAAACACAACACGTTTTAAACAGGACACGCAGATAGAACAGCAAGAGTAAGGGCTCAGAAGTAGGGCTGAGTGCAGGTGGGAAGAGTTGAGAGAGAGCTGTTGGAATTACGCCTGGAAGGACAGATTTGGGAGAGGGCCTAACATAAAACCAACTCATCTTTGAGTCAATTTAAGCCTAAAATCATAAGGTAAGTGGTTAGCCCAAACAGCGTTGCAAAAGTGGATTTAGTACCAGGTCTCCAGTTATGCCGGTAGCCTAGACCATGCCTACGTAGCAGCTAGACCGTGCAGTTTCTTGAAATATCTGAAGGATGAAATTTTTGATGGAAGTCTGTCTTAGTCACTAGTGGCTAGATGGCCACTTCTAAATCATGCTGGTGCTGGATCTGCTAAACTCTACAGGATTACTTTATTTTTGGCCTCAGAAATATGGTGAGCATTTTCTCTCCACAAGGATTCACTAACACACGACTTAATACACTGCTTTCAGAGGTCTGTAAGCATCACGTTGGAACAGGCTTCCCAACCCGAGGGTTCGGATCCCACATACAGACCGGTTCCCGCTCACTGGCTGAGCGAGGCGCGGGAGCGACACCGAGGGTTGCAGTCCCGTTGCCGGTCCCCGGTCCGGTGCGGGGGCGACACTGAGGGTTGCGATCCGTTGCCGGACACGGAAAAAAAGACAAAAAAATAAATAAATAAAAAATAAAATAAAATAAAATTCTCATTGGGTGCGGTGACGTCACCCAATGAGTTCAGGAGGGAGGTGCGTCCCTGACCACACCCCCTGCACCCGAAGCCCCGCCCCTTGGCGTTTTCCTCCCTTTCCTTTTTTCCGGTGCGTCGTAACGTAAGAGGTGGGTCACGCAATATTAGCACCTGATACCGGAAACAAAACCCGAAGGGGTGGAGAAGAAGGCGGGCCCGCGTCCGGTCGGCCATTAGGGGGCGTGGCGTGGCGGGGCCGGGCATGGTAACGGCTCGGAAGCTGAGGGGGCTGGGCCGGAGGGAGGCGGAGGAAACGGTGTCCGCCGCCGCCGCCGCTCCCGCTGCAGATTGTTCCGTGTGGTGCCCTCAGGCCCTTCCTCGGCCATGATGATCCACGGTTTCCAGAGCAGCCACCAGGACTTCTCCTTCGGGCCCTGGAAGCTGACGGCGGCCAAGACCCACATCATGAAGTCAGCGGATGTGGAGAGGTGAGGCCCCGGAGCGCGGGGTCCGGGCGCGGGCCGGGTTGCAGGGCCAAGGCGGGAGGCTGGGCGAACTCCGTGCGGCCCCTCCCCTTTCCCCTGTGGCGGAAGCTCAGTCAAAGCTCAGACCTTTGCTTGACAGCCTTAGTAAATAATGCCATCACCATCTCTCCACCTTTGGTCGAGATTCGCCAGGCGCTGCCTTCGTGAAACTGTCACTCCGCCTGGCTTTGGGTAGAGCGTGACTGTTGTGGTGGACTTTCCCCTCGCTAAACATCTCTTCCTGCCCCAGCCTGCGCCACCTTTCTTTCTGGGTGGCTGTGACTTGTTTTCTTGGGGGCCGACGGGGTGATACATATGTTCATGTTTTAGCTTGTCAGGTGCTGAGCCAGGCACTTGAGATACGGTACATGAAAGACAACCTGCGCCTCAGGGAATCAGTCTCGTGAAAGAGATGGGTGGACGTTTATATTACAGTGTGGATAACTATTTATGATGAACACATGTACACGGGGTGATTTGAGAACTTTTAGGGGAGACAGCACATCCGGGAAATTGGGATGCCCGAACTGAATCTTTAATAAAGTCTGGGTGGTGGGTGCATGTGTAAAGCCAGCAGGCTAGGAAGAGTGAGATGTGATGCGTTGTGATGCCTGAACTGAATCTTGACAGAATTTGGGGGCTGGGCTGGTCGGGGGATGCGGGTAAGGCTGGAAGGTCGGGGAGAGTGAGAGCTGTGATGTATTCGAAGAACTGCTGCTGTCTTGTGATTGGAGCATGAGGTACCAGAGGAGGAGGAGTGAGAAATGAGGGGCGAGCCCCAGGAGAGTCGAGATACTGAGGGGATTTTTATTCTAGGCTAAGGAATTTTGAGTTTTATCTGACAATCGCTGAGTGCAATGCTATCCCGTGGAGCTACATTATCAGATATACACTCTGGAAAAATTACTTTGGATGTGGAAGATGGATTGGAGGGCTAGAGGGCTGACAAGAAGACCAGTTAGGAAGGGAGAGAGGAAAGGAGAGGTTTTAGAAGATTAAGTCCCCGGGTTTGGGGGCGAATTGATAGGAGAAAGAAAAAGGAAGAATATATATATATATATATATATATATATTTTAAAGATGACCAGTAAGGGGATCTTAACCCTTGACTTGGTGTTTTCAGCACCACGCTCAGCCAGTGAGCAAACCGGCCATCCCTATATAGGATCTGAACCCGTGGCCTTGGTGTTATCAGCACCGCACTCTACCAAGTGAGCCACGGGCCGGCCTGGAAGAATCTATATTGATGGCACAATTGATTTCTGGCTGGGGCTGTTGTATGTATAGCATTGCCAATGAACAAGGTGAGAAGCAGAGAAGGAGGAGAAGATTGGGGGCTGGGCGTTGGATAGAGTATGAGTTTAGTTTGTTGAAATATGAGGTGTGTGTGGGCCATAAAGTGGAGATGTTCAGTAAGCATTTGGATATATTTACCTTGGAGCTCAAAAAAGATGACATCTGTGGGTTTAGGTTTAGGAATCATCAGGTTATAGTTGGTACCTGGAGCCTTGGGAGTGAATTAAGATCATATAGAAGTCATCCAGAAAAAAAAGAAAAGGTCATAAGATAGAACCCTAGGGAGGACTTGGATTTTAAGATTCAGGCAGAGGGAGTGACCAGGGAAGAGTGGAGAGTCATGAAAGGGTGTTAAGCTCCATAATTTAAATAAATAAATCATAAATTAAACCTAAATAGTTTAATTTAGTCACACAGGATTTTTTTTTTTTTTAAAAAGATGACTGGTAAGGGGATCTTAACCCTTGACTTGGTGTTGTCAGCACCACACTCTCCCAAGTGAGCTAACCAGCCATCCCTATATGGGATCTGAACTCGTGGCCCTGGCGTTGTCAGCACCACACTCCCCTGAGTGAGCCATGGGCTGGCCCCATTCACACAGGACTTTTTGCTTATTTGTTTTTAATATTAATTTGCACAGACCTGTTTGATGTGTCTAATTGGAAATAAATTTAAAGCGATTAGAAAGAGGGTAATTGTGGACTTGGGATATACATGGATCCTTTGTTGACGTTATATAAGAATATATTCTTCAATGTAGTATTATTTTACCTTACCTAACAATTATAGCTGTTCAAAAATTCGGAAGTCTTAAAAAAGAAAAAGGAAAAGAAAGGCTTCTGGTCTCTGGAGTAGCTGTCATAGAGCACTTATACTAAAATTCTGTGCTTTATTCAGCATCTCTTAGAACTTCACTCAGAACATAAACTTTTGACTTTATTGTACTTTATAAATTCATATTGGAAGTGTAAGGAAGAAGTTCTCGATAGTCCCTTTGCCCTAATAAGTGAATTCTTATTTTTCATATTCTCTTTCTATTCATTATGTAATTTTAAGAAGTGTACTTGTTTGGTTTTCCACCCTGTAATAGATTAGAAGCCAAATGAAAAGAATTGAGGGTGCTTCGGGGGCATTCCAGAGCTAGAGGCACACACACTTAATTGAACTTGAGGACATTGTCTTACATAATTTTTAAGTGTGATGGTCTCTGATCATCAAGAAAAGGTAAAATAGCATTTTGTATTTTTTGCTTAAGAACACAGAAAAGTCAGAAGCTTAAATTGGATAATTTTAAAGCAACCATATCAGAATCCATATGTATATCTGTAGTCATATAAATGCAATAGTTTATTTGCAGAATTCCTTTTTACCACTACCAACAACTTCCCCATCCAGGTGAGGAAACTAGACAAATCCTGTGTGTTTTAATTAGCCAAGCAAGACTTAGTTAAACAGACATTTGAAGATTCCTCTAATAAGTCATTCCTTTACAAAATGTTGAAATCCCTCTGCTGTATTGACTAAAGTTCATGATTCATGGAATACCTTGGCTTATATAAACTTAATCAGATGGTTAGAGGTGTTGGGCACTTTAGGATATGCGGGCATAATTGGGTGAACAAATTTTTGTAATCTAAGCTATTGATGATTTTTCTTTACTTCAACTCATTCCTTCCATGTAGGCTCAGTCTTTTTAGTATTTGGGTTACTGGTTCAGCAGAAGCCAGGACAACAGTAACTTCATAGTAATTAGAATGTTATCCAACTGTATATTGTTTACTTTATTGTAAGTACTGGAGAACAGATCAATAAATAGTTTCATATGCCTTAAAAAAAAAAAGACAGAAAAGTCTGTAAAACATTTTGAAAAGTTTCCAAAGTCTATAAAATAAATTTGGTACATAAGGTAACTGGAAAATAAACTTGCATGGAAACTTCTGTGTTAGTTATGCTTTCAGGTTCCAAGGAATGGAGACCCAGGTTGCCTGAAGTAAAGAGAATTAAATACTACATGAAGAAATAATTAAACATAGGAAAAATCTCAGAAATGGAGCAGCAGATTTTGTGGACTCCAAAACCATAGACGTCTCTTCTTGTTACTGTTATTTCTCAGTCTTTCCTTTGCTGTCTGCTTCCCTTATTGTTACTGAACAGCTTTACTCTTCCCTCCTCTCTGCTTCATGGCTTCTGTTTTATGCTATGTTTGTTGACTTGTGCTTCATTTGTCTGTCCTTCAGATTTCTGAAAAGAGAATCGTAATGAATTAATTGGTCATTATTCAATTCAGAATAATCATGTTAGGCAGAGTTACCAGGCTAAGATTCGGGGATTCTGGCTAGCCCGTAGATAATTGCCTTTGGTTGAGATGCTAAATTTTCAACCCTAAATTGAAAGTCCTATTGTGACCAAGATGATGGGGTCATAAAGCATGGCAGTTTATACATATAACTACTTTTTTTAGAAGTGAGTAACTAGCTACCACTTAAAAAACTTTGTAACAGGGCTTATAAACTCAACATTCTAAAGGGCCGAGGGGACTGATGAACTGGTGAGCCCATGCCCCACTTAAGAGGGGGTAACCTCTACTGAACTCCAGCCAATGTGTGTCATGTGGCAGTGCAGGTCCAAAGTTGCCAGGTGTAACTTTAACTTTTTATTTTTAAGAGAAACACAAGTCCAGGTTTTATAAAATCTTTCAATTTATATTGGCAACTATCTCTCAATAGTTGTTGGCAACTATTTTAAATATTAAAAAAAATATATTGGGTCGGCCCGGTGGCGCACTGCTACAGTGCGCTGCTTGGGAGCGCGGCGGCTCTCCCGCCAAGGGTTCGGATCCCACATGCAGACTGGCCGCTCACTGGCTGAGCGAGGTGTGGGCGCAACACCGAGGGTTGCAATCCCATTGCCGGTCCTGGTCCGGTACGGGCGCGACACTGAGGGTTGCGATCCGTTGCCGGTCATGAAAAAAGACAAAAAGGAAAAAAAAAAAAAATATATATATATATTGTCTAGGCCAATCAAAACACATCTGTAGATTAATAATTTGTGATCCTTGCTTTTCACTATGTCTCATGTAACTTTCTTCTCTAATGAGGCTGGCCAAATGAGGTCCAAGTGTATATAAAGTAGTCTAATAATATTAGAAAAAGGCCTGGTGTTACCACTTACTAGCTCTGTGATCTTGAGTTGGCCACCTAAACTCTCTGAACCTTTCTTAGCTCAGAGGGTATTTTTGAGTCTCGAATTTCACTATTTCAGAAGTGTTCTCTGATCATCCTACCCAAAATAGTCTCCCACCCCAATGACCTTGCTTTGTTTTTTCACACATCACTTATCACTAGCTGATATTATGTTATGTGTATATTTGTATATTTGTTTATCTGTCTTATTTGGTCCACTACCTAGTATAGTGCCATAAAGATATAATGATGAAAGAATGGATTGATGAAAGCATTTTATAGATTTTACAAATATATTACTTTAAAATCATACTTTAACTCATTCACTAATGTAGGAAGAACTCTGTTGGGATGAAAAGGAAGCAAAAGTGCCAACAGTGATATAAAATAATCTCACCTAACTTTTGGTTATGTCTAGGTTAGCTGATGAATTGCATATGCCGTCGCTCCCTGAAATGATGTTTGGAGACAATGTTTTAAGAATCCAGCATGGCTCTGGCTTTGGGATTGAGTTCAATGCTACAGATGCCTTAAGATGTGTGAACAACTACCAAGGAATGCTTAAAGTAGCTTGTGCTGAAGAATGGCAGGAAAGCAGGTGAGACTCTGTGCAGTTATGGGTTAAACAAAAAAGAAAAGAGTTGAAAGAAGTGTTCATTAATGGTATATATGTGTTCTGTTAGAATGAAGGACCAATGTTATTATTCAACTTGATAGTTGGATCATTATAGAATTCATTTTTCTTAGTCATAAAAAAATGTAGTTTAATTACCCCACTATTTGAATACTTGTTGAGTTATATTGAATTACAATTGAGCTGAGCTACGTAGGGTTTACTTTTTTTTTTTTTTCCTTTTTGTCTTTTTTACTGACCAGTAACGGGATCGCAACCCTCGGTGTCGCGCCCGTACCGGGGACCGGCAACGAGATCGTAACCCTCGGTGTTGTGCCCGCACCGCGCTCAGCCAGTGAGCGGGAACCGGTCTCCACATGGGATCCGAACCCTCAGCGGGAGCGCCACCACGCTCCCAAGCGGCGCACTCTCCAGTGCGCCACCGGGCAGGCCCAGGGTTTACTTTTTCAAGCCTCAGTGTTTCTTAGTGAAGAGGCGGTACATGGTACTTGAATGTTCCTGTTTAAAAAAATGTTTACTTATGATTTGCATTGAATATTTGAGGAACATTGAAATTAAGAAAAAAAATGTATTTTCTTTGATAATCAAATCAGCAATTATTTACTTTGTGCCTATTATGTACTAGGTACCTCGGATGATACAAAGAAATACAAGCCTTTAGATCATGTCCTCAAGCAGTGTACAGACTATTTGGAAAGACTGCATCAGCACGTGACAAATTAAATAAAAATAAGTGTGCAAAAAACCAGTAAGAAAGATCTTGTAGTAGTGAATTTGACAAGTATATGTATATTTTGTAGGATATTTTATTTGTAGCATCTAATTGGGTGTGATATATGAATACAGATAATTATATTCTGCATCACTGAATCTGACACTTCTCATTTTGGTATTTGAGGACGGAGGGCGAACACTCCAAAGAGGTTATTAAACCATACGATTGGACCTATACAACAGATTATAAGGGAACATTACTTGGAGAATCTCTTAAGTTAAAGGTAAATCTTCCTTTTTGCTTTTGTGAGTCATTAATTATCTTGGACAGTCTCAGCATTAGAACTTTCTAGTAATGGGTTATTTTTTGCCACTATTTTCATCCTACTTATTTTCTACTGAGGCAGTCTTCAGAACCTAATGTAAGGGGATTTTGCTTTTCATTTATCAGCAGAACATAAAAGAAGGCCATAGTGGAACAATATTTTTAAAAGTGGTTGGTAGCAATGATAAACTGCCTTAATGTTATCATTATCAATAAGCATTAAATGTGTATCTGTCCTTGGTATTAAGTATTAATGTACTAGGTGATTTAGACAGAATCTGCTAGTTAGTAGCTTACAATTTTACAGATGGACAAATACGTGGGCAAACAGAACTTTTGGCCAGACAACTTAGGTTTGTGTCCTGCCTGCACTATGTATGAACCTGTATGACTTTAGGCAAGTTAATCTGAGTATTAGTTCTTTGTCAGTAAATTGGGTAAACAGAGATACTTACCTCACAGCACAGTTTTGATATGAAATAATTTATGGGATAGTTCTCAAATTCTAAGGCTCTGTGCACATTAGTATTAAGTTTCATCTGTGTAAGCTCTGCTTAAGAAGAGATTCATTTCATGGTAAGTGACACTGGGAAGGTGGAATTGGTAAGTCTTATACTGGGAGCTTAGCTGTATTTTAAAATCTTACAGTATGACTGAAATGAAACAAATATGGCTTCGGTTGCATGTCTCTAAATATCACAGACTATTACAGAGAACAAAATTAAAAGTAGTTATTGGAAACCCTATATCCTATGTTGGTGCTTAGGTAGAAATTTTTTTTTTGTCTTTTTTCGTGTCCAGCAACGGATCGCAACCCTCAGTGTCGCGCCCGTACCGGACCGAGACCGGCAACGGGATCGCAACCCTCAGTGTTGCGCCCGCACCTCGCTCAGCCAGTGAGCGGGAACCTGTCTGTATGTGGGATCCGAACCCTTGGCGGGAGCGCCGCCGCGCTCCCAAGCGGCGCACTGTAGCAGTGCGCCACCGGGCCGGCCCTAGGTAGAAATTTTAAGAGGATAGTGTTATATATGTTTTCCTTGTCTCTGCATAGATTTTTAGAGTCTCTGGAAGAAAGAAGTTCATAGCAGGAACTTAAGAATTCTTATCTTCAGTTTCTGCCACTCCTACATTCCAATCTTTAATAACTAATTTTCTGTGCTTCCATGACAAAAACATAGTTTTTGAGAGAACTTGTATCCATTCATTCATTCAGCAGATATTTCTTGAGCTTTTACTTTGTGCCAGGCACTAATTCTCAGAGTGTGGATATAGCAGAAAATAGACAAATTCCTCCTTTACAGTCTAATGGCAGAGCAAGATTATTTCAGTCTCTTATAGTACTTCATAGACTAGTGTTTTACCTCCTCTCTTCTGATTGAAAAAGTTTGCAGAGAGCATAGGTCATTTGATCATTTGATATTTCATTGCCAGGAGTGAGGAAATGGGAACTTGTTTTAAATCCATGCAATAATGATTATGACTTACTTTGTGGGCTTACATAGGAAAAACCTCCTGGAGGCTATGAGTTAGCATTGGCTTTGGCCAAGGAGCAAGAACCACAGTATTAGAAACAGGGTGTGTAAGAATAGTAGGAGGTGAAAGCATGTGTTCAGTACTCTCTTATTGATACTCTAACCTATAATGTAATTTATTCTAAGGTGTTGCTGATAAATATCAACGTGATCCCTTACTCATTGGTGGTAATGAGCTCAGGCTTTAGCAGAACACAGACCTGGGCTCAGATCCTAGCACAATCATTTACCAGCTTGGAAAAGCAATTTAGTCTTGCTGAGTCTTGTTTCTCACTTTGACAAATGGGATAATACCAGTTGTGAGTTAGTAAATAACATTACATATGTAGAGTGTTTAGAACGGTGTCTGTTATACAGTAAGATCTTAATAAATGGCAGCTGCTATTATGATAGAATCATATCTCAGATATCAGGGGAACCTAAGTTAATATTATTGAAATACCAAGAATAAAATTATATATATTGTCTAAATATTTATTCTTCCTTTATGGTCTAAACAGAGTTGAGGAATGTATTTCTTTATGGCTTTAAAAAATGGAATGACTGTTTTCCAGGCAAAATTGTTAGGGCTTTGTTGCTTAATTTTCAAAATAACCTTGTAGAATAGGTATTATTAGCCATATTTTGTAGGTAAAGAAATGTGTTCAAGATCTTTATATATAGTGTACTTTGTATAGTATACTTTATATATATATATAAAGTATACTATATATATATATATATATATATATTTTTTTTTTTTTTTTTTAAAGATGACCGGTAAGGGGATCTTAACCCTTAACGTGGTGTTGTCAGCACCACGCTCTCCCATGTGAGCTAGCCAGCCATCCCTATATAGGGATCCGAACCCGCGGCCCTGGTGCCATCACCACCACACTCTCCCAAGTGAGCCACAGGCCAGCCCTTACATAGTATACTTTATATAACACTTCTGAGAACACATGGCTGTAACATCATGCCGATACTATAGTTTATTGTTAAGATGTTTGTTAATGTGTAGCAGAGTACTTCCATAGGAACCTAGCTTGTTTTTTTTCAGATAGTATTCATTGAATTTTTAATTCTTTAATTCTTCATCACCTCCTCAAAACACTATTCAAAAGCCCATATATATATATATGTACACACACACACACACACACACACACACATACATATATATGAAGTACATGCCTGTGTAGGATAATATATTTTATATTGACAGTAAGAATGTCAAAGAATGAGGCATTAAAATGAAGCCTTTCCTTTGCTCTTAAATTCTTGCCTTTTAGTTGCTGGGGACTGCTCTTATGTGTGTATGTGTGTGTGTGTTAGTGTTTTCTCACGGTTTTGAGTTGTTTAACCTATTACTGTATGAGTCGGAGCATGGTGTAAGGAAAGAGAGCCATTCACAGATTTATACTGACCTGACTATATTCAAATCCAGCCTTGCCCTTTATTAGTTACATCACTTTAGCCACCTAAGATTATAGTACGAGAATGTGATGAGAATACAGATCAAACATCCAATGCTGTACCTAGTCCATAGTAACCTATCAATATATGGCCATTTTCTTCTTTACTTTTAAATAAATAAATTGATTCCATTCTACTTTCAGTTTCTATGAATTCATCTACTTTACCTCATATAAAAGGAATCATACATTATTTGTCTTTTTGGGACTGGTTTACTTCACTTAGCATAATGTCTGTCCTCAAGGTTCAACTACATTATAACATGCGGCAGATTCCCTTCTTTTTTAAGGCTGAATGATATAACATTGTGTATATATATATATATACCACATTTTGCTTATCCACTCATCTTTTAGTGGGCATTTGGGTTGCTTCTACCTCTTGGCTATTGTGAATAGTGCTGCTGTGAACATGGGTGTGCAAATATCTCTTCGAGATTCTACTTTCAGTTCTTTTGGATTTATACCCAGAAGTGGGATTGCTGGATGACATGGTAATTCTTTTTTTTTTTTGGCTGGCTGGAATAGGGACCTAAACCCTTGACCTTGATGTTATCAGCACCATGCTCTCCCAAGTGAGCTAAACAGGCAGTGGGTAATTCTATTTTTAATATTTTGAAGAATTGCCGTACTGTTTTCCATTAGTGGTTGCACAATTTTACATTTCTACCAGCAGTGCACAAAGGTTCCAGTTTTTCCACATCCTCACCAATACTTTTTATTTTCGTTGTTTGTTTTGGTAGTAGCCAAGCACTTGTTGTTTGGGAATAGCCAAATACTTGTTGTTTGCTTTTAGTAGTAGCCATCCTAATGAGTGTGAGATAATGTCTCATTGTGGCTTTTTTGTTTTTGTTTTTTATTAAAAAATAATTTTTTTTTTATTATGTTTGTCATTGTGGTTTTGATTTGCATTTCCCTAATGATTAGTGATGTTGAACATCTTTTCATATGCTTTCCGGCCATTTGTGTATCATCTTTAATATCTTCAGCTTTTTTTTTTTCCCTTTTTGTCTTTTTTACTGACCGGTAACGGGATCGCAACCCTCGGTGTCACGCCCGTACCAGGGACTGGCAATGGGATCGCAACCCTCGGTGTTGCGCCCGCACCGCGCTCAGCCAGTGAGCGGGAATCGGTCTCCACATGGGATCCGAACCCTCGGCGGGAGTGCCACCGCGCTCCCAAGCGGTGCACTCTCCAGTGCGCCACCAGGCCGGCCCAATCTTCAGCTTTTAAAAGTAAATTTAGGGGGAATATATGCTAACATAAATATTGGAAATGAATGGAGTTTATAGATTAAAGGCAGAAGAAACTATACATAAGTACTGTACACTAGTTGATAAAGGTGTTTTCCACATTGGTATGGGTTAACAATTCTGATACTGTTATACATGTATACAGGAACTGAACAATTAAGTTAATGGATAGGAATGGTAGAAGCCAGGTTTCTCACTGTTGGAGTGGAAACTTACAGATCAGCAAGGGGAAGAGGCTACGATGATCCATGTGGTAATGGATTAAGTTAGACATCAGTAAGAACTCATATTTGACTTCATATAGGGAAAGATGGTAACATATAGAAATATTTATAGATGTGTGTATATACACAGATTAGTATACACATATATTTAACTCTTGTCAATTTCAACAAGTGAAATTTATTAAAAATTTTTGAAGATTGTCACTGTGTCATGAAAATTTGTTAATGGAAAGCAAGATAAATGAAACAATATTTATTTATTTATTTATTTATTTTTACAGCCCCTTCTGCACAGTGCCCACTCTGTCACCCCATGCTGCACTTCATTATTTGAATAGTATTTATTTCTTGAACTTGTTGGAAATATTGCTCTATAAAAGCTTATTCTCCTACCAGGCAGGAATTATCTTCTCTTTTTATTTTAATCCTAAGCAATAATTGCATACTCTGCTCTTGGTAAATTTTCTGGAGTTGATTGACTAATTCGGGACATTTCTACCACTGTTCCCCCATTCTTTTTAATTGAAGCATAATTGATTATACATATTTGTGGGATACAAAGTTGACTATCAGTAGTTGGGTACAATATGTGGTGGTCAAATCAGGATAGTTAGTTTATTCATCATTGCAATACG
The DNA here is from genome assembly GCF_000696425.1 of Galeopterus variegatus. NCBI lineage: Eukaryota > Metazoa > Chordata > Mammalia > Dermoptera > Cynocephalidae > Galeopterus > Galeopterus variegatus. The sequence goes on from NW_007727916.1 coordinate 289,756, forward strand.
TAATCGTTCTTTATGTCCATTAACCAATTAGGAGAAACAATTTAAAAGTAATATTCATGAGTTTGCTTCCATTAAAAAGCCATAAAATTAAAATTATAATAAGTTCTGGTTTGGGCATAAATAAAATATTTGACCACTTTACACTCATTAAGGTGGCTATAATAAAAAAGACAAACAATAAGTGTTAGCAAGGATGTGGAAAAATTGGAACCCTCTTACATTGACAGTGGGAATATAAAGTGCTGCAGCTGCTTTGGAAAATAATTTAGCAGTTCCTCAACAAAGTTAAATGTAGTATTACCACATCATCCAGCAATCCTGCTTCTGGGTATATATCCAAAAGAATTGAAAGTAGAATCTTGAAGAGATATGTGCACACCCATGTTCACAGCAGCACTATTCACAATAGCCAAGAGGTAGAAGCAACCCAAATGCCCACTGAAAGATGAATGAACAAAATGTGGTATACACATGCAATGGAATATTATTCAGCCTTAAAAAAGAAGGGAATCATGCCTCATGCTGTAATATAGTTGAGCCTTGAGGACATTATGCTAAGTAAAATAAGCCAGTCACAAAAAGACAATGTATGATCCACTTAAATGAGTGTTTAAAGCAGACAAACTCATAAAAACAGAAAGTAGAATGGTGGTTGCCAGGGGCTGGGGGAGGGGGATATGTAGAGTAGTTGTTCAATTGGTTTAGCGTTTCAGTTTTGAAAGATGAAAAAGTTCTGGAAATTGGTTGCACAACAATGTGAATATACTTGACACTATTGAACTGTACTGTGAAAAAAAGTTAAGATGGTAAATTTTATGGTATGTGTTCTCATCACAATTTTGGAAAAAAAAACTTAAATGTAGTATTACCACGTAACTCAGCAATTTCACTCCTAAGTCTGCACATAAGAGAATTGAAAACATGTATCCACACAAAAACCTGTACACAAATGTTCTTAGCAGCATTATTCATATAATTAAAATATGGAAACCACCCAAATGTCTATCAGTGGATAAACAAAACTGTTATATCTATAAAATGGAATATTATTGAGCCTTAAAAAAGGGATGAAGTACTGATACATGGTACAACATGGATGAACCTTAAAAACAATATGCTAAGTGAAAGAAGCCAGACACAAAAGGGCACATATTGTATGATTCCAGAATGATTTGCAGAAAAGGCCAAATCTGTAGAGACAAATTAAGTTAGTTGTTGCCAGAGACGGGGGGGAGGGGGGATGAGAAGTGACTGCTAATGGTTATGGGTTTTCTTTTTGAGGTGATGAAATGTTCTGGAATTAGTTAATGGTGATGGTCGTACAGCATTGTGAATATACTAAAAACCACTGAATTTTACACTTCTTTTTTTTCTTTTTGTGCTTCTGAATTTTACACTGTGAAAGGGTGAATTGTCTGGTATGTGAATTATATCTGAAGTGTTAAAAAAAATGAAAGAAATCATCATAAGACACAACAATTTGACTATATGTTCCTAATGTTCCTTGAGGATGTACTCAAGGACAAAAAGAAAAATATATATATATAATATGTTAACTGTTTTCAGTAATTTTTAAAATTTTAAATTAAGTAAATTTAAAAAATAAATTTAACACAGAATTCTTAGCATTTGCTGTTAATTAATTTTCTATAAGTTTAAAAAATATTTAAAAATCAAGTAATTTCCTTTTTATAAAACTCCATCTGATGTGAGGGAGGTTTCATTTGAAAAATAAGGGCAGGACTTATTTTTCTTGTAAGGTATCAAGAATGTAGTGTTCTACATGTTTTTTAAGCCCTTTAAAAATTACAAAATAACCCATGCAGAAAAGTTCATAAAACAGAGTTTAGGGGCCGGCCCGGTGGCGCACTGCTACAGTGCGCCGCTTGGGAGTGCGGTGGCGCTCCCGCTGAGGGTTCGGATCCCACATACAGACCGGTTCCCGCTCACTGGCTGAGTGAGGTGTGGGCGCAGCACCGAGGGTTGCGATCCCATTGCCGGTCCCAGTCCGGTACTGGCGCGACACTGAGGGTTGCGATCCGTTGCCGGACACGAAAAAAGACAAAAAGGAAAAAAAAAAATAAAATAAAACCAAAAAAGTTAGATCCTATTTCAAGTCAAACAGATCCAATTCTTTCAACCGTCCCTTATATTTCATGGTTTCTAAACTTTCGTTTTCTCATTTTTCCTTTGTGCTACACGTTTCACTTTGTCAGTCTCTTTAGTGATCAGAATTTAAGACAGTTCTCCTAGTATGATCTAAACAGGACAGAATACTGGCCCCTAGTGTAGACTTTAAAACATCTTACCATACCTTGAAAGTGGTTTTTGTCATAATCATGTCAAATGAGGGCTGGAAAGCAGCAGATACTCCTAGATTTTTATTTTTACTTAACTACTGCTAAACCATGATCCTCTACCTCATTTTAGTGCTTCAGAACCTAAATGCATGACTTCCAGAGTTTAATGAATAATGAAATAAATGAAATATAACCATCCAGGAAAAAAATAGAACATTTTGAGCACCCCAGGAAATCCCCCAGCATGACCTTTCCTGATCATAATTCGTTTTAAAAATATAGTTCCTAGTGTCTTTTGAAATTTTCAAACTTAACTTTTATTTCCTTGAGATTAGTGTGCATTGTTTTATTTTCAGCTTGGATCTTGCTTTGATGTGAATATATGTGTTTCCCACAAAATTCATATGTTCATATGTTGAAATCGTAATTCCCTAGGTGATTTGAAGGTCGCACCTTTGGGAGGTGATTAGGTCATTTGGGCACAGCCCTCGTGTGGGATTAGTGCCCTTACAAAAGAGCCCGAGACATACCCCTTGCCCTTTCCACCATGTGAGGACAGAGCGAGAAGACAGCTATCTATGAGCCAGGAAGTGGGTCCGCACAAGACACCAAATCTGCCAGCATCTTGATCTTGCACTTTCCAGCTACTGGAACCTTGAGAAATAAATTTCTGTTGTTTATAAGTTGCCCAGTCTATGGTATTTTGCTATAGCAACTTGAATGGACTAAGACAGGCCTGTTAATTTCAATCTCTAGAATTCTTAGTGTCTTTTATTATCTGTTATTTCTATTGGTTCTGGTTTGTGATGTCTAGGCTCCTAACATACCTCTTTATTTCTGTTTGAATCCTGGGATGATGTTGTTTTCCTCCTGAGAGGATTTTTGTTTATTTTTGACAGGTGGTCAAGAGCATACATAGTCAAGGACAGAGATCTGCAAACTTTTTCTGTAAAGGACCAGACAGTAAATATTTTAGGCTTTGTGGGCCATAGAGTTTCTGTTGCACCTACTTGACTCTTTCGTTGTAGTGTAAAGAATTGGTAGATAATATATAAGTGAATGGCATGGCTGTGTTTCAAAAAAACTTTATTTATGGACATTGAAATTTGAATTTCATATAATTTTCATGTGTCATGAAATATTTTTCTTTCAATATTTTCCCTCAATCATTTAAAAATTGTAAAAAATCATTCTTAGCTTGCAGTCCGTACAAAGGTAGACAGCAGGGCAGATGTGACCTACAGGTCTTAGTTTGCCAACCTCAGTCTAGGGCCAGGGTTTGAGGTTTACTGGGCCTGTAGATAAGAAACTGTGAACCCAGTATAGCTCTTTAGGGTATCATCCCCAAATTGGAAGGGGACAGAGAATACTTCAAGGTCCCTTAGTGAGCTCCAAGTATTGGTGACAGCAAGAGTTGGCAGAGCCTAGCCTCTCTGAATCAGCCCATGCTGATGCCTCAGGGCAAGAGCCAGCCAAGTACAGGCTCACTTTTCTGGGTTCCAGTCCTTTGCCAGACCTCAGCCCAGTAACTCCTCACTGCCTTGGCCATTTTATGCCTTTAAGAAGTTTTATTTTTTTCAGCCAGTTTTTTAAATTGTCTTCAGCAGGAGGGTTTGTCTAGATTACTTATTCAGCCAATGCTGGAAACCAAAAGTGTTTGATATGTTTTAAGTTTAGCTAGTTTTCATTTTTTTCAGATGCCTGAGTTCAGGGAGGAGATAAGTGGAGTTGAGGAGGAGAGAGGGCTGAGAAGTATAAAGTTATAGATATTATTTGCCCTTGCAAATGGGAAAAGGTAGTATAAATAAGTTAAATGAATATCCCTAAACCATGCTTAATCTAATTGTTTTTTGTCTTTCTCTTTCAAACATCTTACAAGAACAAGTAAATGGCAAAATTGGCAGATTCATTTTGACCAATTAGTTACTGAAGGCATATATGAAACATTAGTGCAGTAGCCATTTAATAATGAGAAAATTCATATAATGACTAATTAGTTTTTTGAAAGCCTGGGTATCTATAAGGAGGGTCTTACAAATGTGCTCCTTTAATCTAAAACTAAATAGAAAGTAGGGAATTTACAAGTTCTGTGTATTTAACACTAAATTTTTATGCTCTTAGGCAACCCTAGAGACACCATCTTTTGTCTTAAGTAGATCACAAACATACACGTGATGCAAGGGGCTGATTATATGCCTTATCCCCCCACTTGCCAACTTCCTTCCCCCTCCAAATTTTCGCCTTCAAAAGTTATCATACGTCTGCTCCAGATGCATTTTAGAATAAAACTGCAGAAGGCTAAGGTTTTACAGGTAGGTGAGCATGGAAGATCTACGGGTATTTTTTCACATCTTGGGAATCATATACAAACTGTGCTACTTTCTCTTCATTGCACCTTTTCTCCCCCTACATCACTTAATACTCCCTTAGATTTCTCCCCAAATCTTTGCAGTCTCTCGCACATTCTTTATCCTTTTCTTCTAATTCTTGTTCAGTTATCTTAAATTACTCTCCATCTCTTAATTCTGTCCAGGAGTCAAACAAAATAGTAGCTACCATTTATTGAATACTATGGTTTTATGAACAGTGTTGTATTTGTTTATGATAAACCATGTCAAAGAATAGAAAAGCTAAACTTTTTTTTTTTTTAGCGGCTGGCAGGTATGGAATCCAAACCCTTGACCTTGATGTTACAAGGTTGTGCTGTAACCAACTGAGCCAACTGGCTAGCCTGTAAAAGCTGAACATTTATAGTGAAATTGGATGTAATAGAAAATGGTATCACAAATCATGTTTTGGTGCTACAATTAGGAGACACTTGGGTTTAGTGAACTACTGATATGATCTGCCTTGGGATTGTTGATGCTTTTGTTGGATTATGTATGTGTGTGTCTTTGAGCTACAAAGTAATACACTGAAAAATTGCCAGCATCATCCAAAATCCTTTGCAATGCCAGGAGTTGCCCTTAGAATTTCTCTAAAAGTTCTTCTTTACCTCATTATTTAAAGAACTTTATTTTGCTTATAGGTTTGGCGGAGTTAGGTTGGGAATCTAAGATATATAACATTCAAGGGTTGGCAGGTTTGCTCAGTTGGTTAGAGTGTGGTGTTGTAACACCAAGGTCAAAGGTTCATATCCCCATACCGGCCAGCTGCCCCCCCCCCAAAAAAAAGATATATAACATTCTAATGGAAAAATATTTTTAAGTTCCAAAATGAATGTCTTAAACGTGGACTTTCACAGCACAAAACTTCTTTGACCTTCTATGATAGTAGTAGTTCACCACAACCACTAATTTTCATGGTTAATTTTCTCATTGTCATAACAGAACACTTGATTTTAATCTGACTTGTATGAAAGATGATGAATTTTTACTCTATTTTTTTGAAAGCTATAACATCAGGTGTCTGTAGTGTCTTCAGTTTTTCAGAGTTAAGGTATATTCTAATTATTGATGACTGTATGTTCCGACTCTACAGAGAAAACTAATAGAAAAAACTACTCTCTTGTGTCTCTGTAGCCCCTTAGTTTTTTTATGTGCTTCTTAAGTTATTTTTTTTTTATGTGCTGCTTCTTAACTTATTTTTTTCAGGTTGTACCAACAACAGATCATATAGATACAGAGAAATTGAAAGCCAGAGAACAGATTAAGTTTTTTGAAGAAGTTCTCCTGTTTGAGGATGAACTTCATGATCATGGAGTTTCAAGTCTGAGTGTGAAAATTGTGAGTATTATGACTTTAGGTTAAAATTAACATATTTCTTCCATTCTTACCATTGCGCAGAAATATAAGACTCGCTTTGAATTACAGTATCTCTACATGATATCATGTACAATTTCACTTGGGTCTACAGTATATCTTATTAAATATCCACTAAAAATTTCACAAAATCTTAGTATATTATTAAGATTTGCCTGGTCACTTTGTAGGTTTTTTTTGTGTATTATTTAACTTGAATGAAGACTATGGTTTAATTTTTACATTTCGAATTTAAAGTGATGTTGGTAAGGATCTACAGACGGCAAGGTGGATGTCATTTTAAAAGATGGCCCTCATGTTAGGATTACAGTGCTAAACTACCACTTCAATTTCCAGCCTTGAAGTAGAAAATAGAAATGACAAGTATAGATTCTCTTTTTCCTTTTGTCTTGTTTTCTATCAGTGGAGGGCAAACTACGTCCATAAACAATGTAATTGGTGGGACATGCTTAGAAGGAATAATAAATAGGCCACTAGCAGTTACTCATTTGTTTACTGCCAGGTTGTAATTGAATTTCTAACACTTTTCAGAAAAACCTCAACTGAAACTTTTTACTAAATGCTTTATTCTTTAAGACCCCCTCACCTCCTTTGTAAGGCCCTTCACAACTCCCCTGGGCAGAGTTAAATATCCATTTTTCATACCCCTATAATAAGGGGTACTATAATAATACTTTATTTTTTAACTTCTCAATTATAGCAGTTACCATGAGGTCTGTCAAAGACACAGATCAGCATCAAACATTGTTCTTGGAGCATAATGATTGTGGGTGTTATGATTTAAACAGTAATTATGAAAATAGTGATAAAAAAGCAATAAATTTGTTTTAAAGTCAAATTTTTCTGTAGAATCATAGGGTTTTGGAATTGTTTTTTTTTCCTTTTTGTCTTTTTTTTTTACTGACCGGCAACGGGATCGCAACCCTCGGTGTTGCGCCCGCACCGCGCTCAGCCAGTGAGCGGGAACCGGTCTCCACATGGGATCCGAACCCTCGATGGGAGCGCCGCCGCGCTCCCAAGCGGCGCACTCTCTAGTGCGCCACCGGGCCGGCCCAGGGTTTTGGAATTGTAATGAAGTTTTAGAGAATCATTTAGTCCAGCCTCCCTATTTTATAGCCAAACATTGCCCCAAAAGATTAGTTTATCTAAGTTTGTGAAACTAATTAGCTACAAAGTTTTCCTTGTACCATCTAATATATATCATTATTTTAATATTAGATAGTTATTTTTGTTGCACCTTACTCCTTTGCTCGCTTATAACTATCTTCGAATTTACTTTTTTTATTTAGGGTTTATTCAGTCTCCAACTCATCCAGTCATATATCTTTGCATTTGCCTATCCATCTACTGATTTGACAAGGCTGAATGTTTATTATGAGTTTGCATATCTGGGTGTGCATTTGCATCTAAGTGGGTGGATATATCTGTGATGTGTGTGCGTGGGTAGTTATATGGGGAGCACATGTGTTTTTGTAGATGAAGGAGTTGGAGAGGATATGGGCATAAATGTATTATTATATGTGTACCTGAGTAAATAATAAGTCTCAAACTAAAAAGTAGTGTCATCTTAAAAATGTTTTTCTTTTTACCTAGTGTAACTTTTATAAGTTATGTGACAGGATTGCATTTTTAAGAATGTGTGGAGAGGTTTTTTTTTTAGAATACTATCTTTACTGGTTTCTTTCGAACATTGTAATAGATGTTGCTCTAAATAAAATAAATGCCATAGTGCCTGGCTTAGGGACAATTGGGTATTGGACAAATGGAGCAAGGACTAGCCTGGTAAATATAGATGTATGGATGTAAATATGGAGAAACTAGGTATATGGTGCTTGGGAAGCTGAGGAAGTAGAACTTTTCAAGGAGGGCACCAAAGTCAGTATCATGCTATAGAGAAGTCTTATAAGCTTAGACTGGGGTGGTATCTATTAGACTAAAAATTTTGTTTTTTGGTTTTGGCAATTAGATAGTTATTCACTTTGGCAAGAACAATTTAAGTTATGTGATTAGGGAGTAAATAAAAGATGTGGATGTGGAGATAGAGTGTAGATGTAGACCTAACTTTAAAAAAACTTCCTAGGATAGGACAAGAAACAGGTGTGGCTAAGAGAATATGTGATTGACAGAAGTGTGTGTGTTTTTTCAAACACAGGGAAGACTTTAAAATGTCTAGGTGCTCACAGGAAGGTGCCACTTTTAGAGAGGGGAGAAAATGGATGGAATGAGGTTTCTGAAGATGAGGAATAGGAGAGGACAAGGAAGGCTTTGAGCCTTTACTGTATATGAGACACCACGCTAGGTACTTACCCATATTTTTTCATTTATTCCCCAGGAAAATTCTATGCAGTGAATACTTTCATATCTCCATTTTACAAATGAGGAAATGGAGGGTTGGAGATCTTAAGTAGCTTGCCCAAAATCAATCACATAAGTGAATCAGTTTGATCTCTGTGCTCTTGCTCATACTCCTCTAGGCTGTAGATCGTGAGTAGAAGGGTTAGCCTTTGACAGAAGAAGAGAGAGATGCTTCTTCAGTGGTGATAGGAGGAAAGGGGAATGGGATGTAGGTAAATCTGTCTGTATTCCAGTGATTTCCAAATCTAGAGTTGATCAGAATTACCTAGACAAATTAGAGATTTAAGTTATCTTTTTAACACTATAGGGCAAGGAATGTTTTTTATTTGACTACACTTGGTACACTTGCTGTATATTTGTTGACTGAAAAAATGGATAGATATATGTGAAAATGGAGGTTGTAGGTTAGGGAGGTGGTTCCTGGTCTGAGTTTTAGATGTATGAATTTCTCTAGCCAGATGAAGAGAGGGCCTGGTGGTAAAACAAGGTGATCACTGATGTATTTTCCAAGCTGGTGGTTGTGAGAATTGGTGATTGATTCAGGCTTTCAAATTACCCACTACTGCTAGAGAATGAAGTATGATGATCATTTCCAAAGCCCTCACTAGATACCTTCCACTTAAAGCTCACTTAAGAAGACCACTTAACTGGCTTTTTCCCTAGAGCTTTCCCTGACTTAAAATCTACCTTTTCCTACTTGCTTTCAAATAAAATCCATACCATCACAAATTATTTTTAGTTTAACAAAGCTTTCCAAGGTTCTATATATTTTTAAGGACTACCTTATATCTTTTATTTATTGCTACGAGTTTGACTGAGTGTATAGAATATATGGAAATTAGTTTTTCTTATTTATCACATGTGGGTTTTCCCCCTTTTTAAATTATGTCACTTTCAAAATGTTCCTGGAATTATCTGGGGTAATGGGAATAGTATTCATTGATTTTACTTGATGTTTTAACTTTGGCTAGAAAACTGCTAAAGGGTTTTAATTGTTTTAGAATTGCAATACTAGTTGCTTATGAATGTTTATTTCTCAGTTTCCATACTAATTATAAAACACTCTGAAAAGAAATGCTATTGAAATAATGGAAGCTACCTATATGACAAAGTAATTTATTTTAAATCCCTGATATTGTTGGATAGAGCCTTTTAGGTTACTCTTAACTTATTTTACTGTTTGAAGGTTTTGAAGTGTTTTTTCTACCTTGTTCTCAATTCTCCTCCTAGGCAAGTTTTATCAAAAAAAAAAAAAAAAAAAAAAAACCCAACAAAAATCCAACAGCATAATTTCCTTATAGTACAGTTCTCCAGGGAAAAAAAGTAGATTTAGAGCTCTGTGCACAGTGAAATCTGGGATGTTTTGGATTTGCTCCATTGAGTTTATTACACGTTTTGGTAACTATGTGAGCAGCATTATCTACATCTAATAAAAAGATATTTGTTTCAGAAATTAATTTTCCTTTTATATTTCTAAATTAGCTTCTCAGCAGTGTTTGCTCTTCAGTTAGAATTTTGTGTCCCTAACATTCTACTGTCCTTGTAGGGTTTATGGCTTTTATGGCTACTCTAATAATAGAAATCTAAAGAGAATCTATTTGCATGGTATGTTAGTTTTTAACTTTCAAAGAAAAGAAATGTCCTGTTTACCAAATACTGTCAGTACTGTGGGGTTGTGTAATGGCTTTTAGGGCTAATGATTAGTTTCATTTTGCATAGTCAGAAGTGAACATTGTCCACCTTTTGTTTCCCTAACCCCATCAGAATGCAGAAATCTCAGAGCCTTTTTTCTAGCAAAGATAGCTTCTAGCCTCCTTTTCATTCAGCAAATAGTTAAAGAGTACCTGCTGTGTGCTAGATACTTTTCTAGGGATACAAGTGATGAACAAAGCAGGTATTTTGTCTTTTATGGAGCCTACAGTCAAGTGGAGAGAGAGGCATTAAGCAAGTAAACACATAAATGAATATAGTTACAAATCTGTTAACTTGTAATGGAGTACTATGAGAGAATAACAAGAGGAATCTTATTTGATATGGAATGGTAAGAAAGGCCTCTGTGGAAGTGACATTTACAATGAGATCTAAAGGACAAGTAAGCATTAGCCAGGAAAATATCCCAGGTAAGGGAACAGAGTTCGTAAAGGTCCTAAGGCAGGAAAGAGCTTGGCCTGTGGCTGGTGACTATCACTACTGGTTTATCCTGTTATTTCTTCTTCATTAATGTAGCCCTCTGCTTGTATGGAATTATAGGTAGTTCCCTGAATATGTCTAGCTATTTCATGCCTCAGTACTTTTTGTATATGCTGTTTCCTCTTTCTGGAATTCTCCTTTCCATCCCCAGTGTTCTTTCCATGGTCAGCTTAAGTGTTGCCTTCTGTGACTTTCTTCAGCAAACTAAGGTACTTCTTTCTCTGAGTGCTTATTGAACCTTGTGACTACCTCTGTTGTAACAGCTACTGTATCATTTTATCTGTTTTACTGATTCCCTGGTTGATAAACTTTTTGAGCACTGGAATTCTATCTTTTCATTTATATAAATCCAAGACCTACTATAGTAAGAACTTGGCACTTAGTAGACAATAAATATTTACTCAGTAAATGGTCAAGCACATTCTTTTTAAAGACCTAATACCTCACACCCCATTCAACCCTTCCCTGCCTGCCACCAGGACCCACCTTCTTACTCTGTCTACTAATTCTGGCTTTCTCCAGTAGTTATAATTGGGAAGCACAGCAATTTGTAGATGTGCCACAGATGAAAGATGTTAAGAACATGTTATAATGTAACAATAAACCGGTCTTTGGTAATATGAAATAAATGCCTAATTGGTTGCACTGAATTAGAGCAGTCCATTTAAGGGTTCTTGCCTTTATTTTATATAAGGTGAATAAAAGTGAGTAGTGACAAAGAACTAGGTTGTTCTTTCATTTTGGTTCTACTGGTATTAACATTTACTATCAGTACTACCATTTTAAAAAATTAACGTTGTAATTTTCACATTACTTGGGTGTGATTTGAGTGTTTTAAACCTCAATATCTTTTGACCTAGGGAAAATATTTTTCTATTGTAGGAAACTGAAACCACTGTGTTAAATAATTTGCACGAGGTTTTGAGGCTAGTTTGCAGCTAGGACAAAGAACTTCTAGTTCAGAGATTTTTATATACTGCTAATTCAGCCCTCCTTCGATGCTTTTTTTAAAAATAATTTTTCTTTTAGCATAGTAATAAAATATTGAATTTTCATTAAAATATTAATGTAATAATTTTTTTCAGAGAGTGATGCCTTCTAGCTTTTTCCTGCTGTTGAGGTTTTTCTTGAGAATTGATGGGGTGCTTATCAGAATGAATGACACGAGACTTTACCATGAGGTACCTATTCTCATTTAATGAATATACTGATTGATATTGGACCTGTTTATGTTGTTTCACTGTCATTCTGAGAATAAAATTAAATAATGCTTTGTATTATATGGCAATCCTTTTAACCTTTAAGTTTGGTTGTTTCAGATTCACTGTTGACTGCACAGTGTTATTGAAATATACCTTCTTTTCCAAAAGTTCTGGTAGCTGAAAATGTTTTCTGAAAAATACTCCATAGTGGGGGGCATCTGATACTTTTAAAAAATTTTTGTATGTACTCAATCTGTGTTTAAGAAAACTGTCCTTTAACTGTTACCGGTGTTTACAGTATATATTGTTTATATAATGTCATGATGTTAGAAATACCAATTACATGGCCTCCTGAATTTTGTATTACGTAATTATTTTGATGACTTTCTAAAATTTGAAAGGTATGTTCCATTTGAAGGAACTAGCAATTATGCAGGACTTTAAAAAATGTGAAGAAAAGGGGGAAGATTAAATTGAGTCATGAAAATTCCTCTAGTAGCTTTACAGCAGCCTGTCTTTTCTGAATGAATTTTTAACTTCAGATTTGTGATTATGTAGAATGAGGAATTAGAGACCACCATGTTAGTCATGTTATTCACAGTAATGGTTAGCTCTAATAACAACCCTCTGAAATCAGTGCTGTTATTATCTCTGCTTTATAGCTGAGGTTACCAAGGCAAAGGAAGGTTAAGTAACTCGCCCAAGTTATACAGTTATAGGTGGCAGAACTGGAATTTGAACCCAGTAGGATGGGATTGAATTGGTGTTTTCCCAAATCTTTCACTTACGGATAGTTTTTTTTTTCTTGAAATAACACCATGACTGTGATGGACCTTTTTTTCTTTTTAAAAGTGATGGCAAAGTAGGCTGCATTTTTCTCCCTCAAAGGGTAAAATCTAAATTTTAAAAATACTGTGTTTTAACTCAACAATATTGTGTGTTAGGGATTTATTCTAAAAAGACTTTTTTATACACAAATCTACAAATATTAATCAGACAATTGCCCAGAGTTGTGTGTACATGAACAACATGTTCATAATAGAAGGAAGGAGCTTAATGCCCATTAATGGGCATTGATTAAATTGTTTCTTTATATAGTAGAAAATATTTAAACATTAAAATTGATGGCAGAGAATTATATTTAACTAATTTGGAAAGGTGTCCATCTCAATGTCAAATTTTAAAAAGTGGATATGAATCTATTTATATATGGTTTTGTGTAGAGATTTCTAAATGTTAAAGATAGTGTTATCTCCAGAAGGTGTGATTGCTGATGATTTATGCTCTCTTCTTTTTACTTTTATATTATTTTATTTTTTTATGTGAGCAGTAATCTGTTTTTATTAATATAAAAGATTGAAACCTTACGGGAGTATAATTTTGAGGGTTTTCTTTTATTGAAAAGTGTTTCACCAAAAAGCAAATTGAAATAAATTTCTGTTCTAAAACCTAACTTAAAAAATCTTTTATTTCCTTAAAAAAATCTTAAATGGGAAAAATTGAAATACAGAAAAGGTGATTTTAAGTTAGCAATTTAGCAAGAGTTTTGTGGAAATGGGAGAGAATAAAAATTTTTAAGCATCCAATTTGGAACATAAAAGTAGCCACAGTTATGTAGATAAGTGATAATGAACTTAAGGAAGGTGGTTGCTCAATTGGTAGAGCATGGTGCTGATAACACAAGGTCCAGGGAATCCCTGTACAGCTGGCTAAAAAAAAAAGAGAGCTTAAGGAAAAGATGTAATTACAAACTTGAAGTAATAGTAAAATATCTTGCATATCTCATTTACATACATATATATATTCTTTCAAAGTAAAACCTTTGTGTTTCTCTTACATAGTAATTATTAAGTCTGTTTACATATGTGTATCCAGTATTACTGTAATTTATAAGAACTGGAAATAATAATTCAGAATTCTTGATGACAAATAGGAGTTATCTCTTTAAAACAAGATGTTCTCTTCAGACCTCTTGCTACTTTCACGTCCTGTTTTAAAATGTAGGCAGTCTGTTTAATAGAAAGGAATTTGTAAGTAAATATAAATAAATTTATGGCAACTTTTAAATATTTAAATATAGGCTGACAAGACCTACATGTTACGAGAATATACATCACGAGAGAGCAAGATTGCTAATTTAATGGTGAGTATATAAATTTCAGTTTTTAGAAGTTGAATTTTAGTTTTGTTTTAAGTATGGTATCCCCCAACACCATCCCATTGACCTGTATTTACATCCCTAAACTCATTCATTCACTTCATAGGGCTCTACAGGATGAATCCTACTGACGTATAACTTTTATGAGCTTACCTAAAATACAAGAACATTCAGAGCTGTTAGGTGCCTTAGACATCATCCAACCAAATTTCCACATTTCATTCTAGAGAAACTGAGACCCAGAAGTGTGACTCACCCAAGGTCACATAGCTTGTTAGTGGTAGATCTGCAACTGGCACCAACTGGATGTTCTTTCTACTTACCACCCTGCCACCTATAATTTCTTTCTACACAGTCTCCTCCCTCCCACCCTGCCTGCCCCCATGTAGTAATTGGTGCCATGACTTGGTTTTTTGGTATAATTTTTTAAAAAATTTTGCTCTCCTGGGACTTATGAAGGGCTTCCTTAGAATTTAAGATTCTAAAATGGGTTGTTTAAAAAGTGATACCTTCCTACAAACTTGATATTCTTTTTTCACTCTTAGTACTTATTTCTGTCTGGGTATAGAGTATACGTGGGCTAGAAAAGTTACTTAGATTCTATTATAGACTACATACTGGGCCCTAACTGAAGACTAGTGCTTTTAAATTATAGAAGCAACAGGGATTGGGGATTAGATTATGATGTATTAAATTCTTAGGATATTTTTGGGAGCATTATAAATTATATAACCCTGTGACCTTTGAAGAAATTTAGTAACAAAGTTAAATGATTAAGTAACAGGAAGTACCTGTTATTTTTAGGATCACTTAATGGTGATCCTTATATGCATATATTATACCTGATTTTGAAATTGCTATGCTTAATGAATGCTTAAACCAAAACATTTTCAAAAGTGTCAATACAATAACTGAGTATATGCTAATATGATTTGTGTGTTTCCCAGCATGTTTCACCTTCCCTCTTCACGGAACCTAATGAAATATCACAGTATTTACCAATAAAGGAAGCAGTTTGTGAGAAGCTAATATTTCCAGAAAGAATTGATACTAACCCTGCAGACTCACAAGAAAGCACACCTGTGGAATAGAATGTGATACAACATATACTCACTGTGGAATCTGACTGGACACCTTGGCTATTTGTAGGAGGGTATTTTTATTATGAGAATTAATTGCCTTGTTTATGTGCAGATTTTCTGTAGCCTTAAAGGGAGAAAAAATAAATAAATAAAAGATTATTTCAGGCAGGTTCCACTCAGCTGCTGTTTGTACTATCTTCAAATTCATATTCCAGATTTATATTTTCTGGAGTTAAATTTGGATTTCTAAATTGCTCCAAAGTGGGACCTCAGCAGTAGTGATGTTTGTACGTCTCATGAGCAGTGGGTATAGTCTGCGTCCATCATGAAACACTATCTTCTACCACAAGGAGGTTAATTTAAATGACTGAATCCCAACACCTTGTGAGTTTCATAGAATTCCTGATCATGCATGTTCATGTACTGACTCTTCACTTTGAACTTTCTGATGTTTATTTGCACTTCTGGAGAGTCATGACTTGCCACCTAGGAAATTAATCTCATAGTTTAGTGATCTTCATCCACAAAATTTAAAAAATATATTTACCCCTAATTTTAAATTGGCTTTGAAATTTAAAGAAAGTTTTAGACACAGAATCAAAAAAATGTAGTTGTTTGGAGAACTTAAGCTATTATGTACATGGAAACATGAACATGGTTTACCACAGACAGGTAGGATGTCAGAGCTATCTTTCCTCCATCTTTAGGTGCTTTTTCTTGTATGTGATTTTACTTGTATTGACATTTTTTTTTATTTCCATCTTCCATGCAACCTCAGAGTGAATAAATCCCTTAAATTTGGTATTGGTCCTAGAAAGCTTGAAGGGTTTATAGTAAGGGGTTGTTTTTAGCAAATATTAAATCAATCCCTAAAGCAACAAAATATTAATATTTGAGGATATGGAGGAGAAGGGGGCTTATTTTAAAATATAAAAGCCAGTTTTTGTTTTTTTTAAGTCATGTTTTTAACATTGCAGGTAATCCAGTAAAATATAATTATTAGTACAGGACCTAGATAGTACAGAAAGTAGACAAAAGTGTACTTTTCAAATCCCTTTGGTTGTTTTGATAATGACCCTTCAAACATTTTTTATTCTTTTCTGACTTTCTGAGTGGTCTTCATAAAGTGAAAAGTGATTATAAAGCACCAAGTAAGTAATTATTTGAAGTGGATTTTTAAAAATAATTTTTTAAAGAGCAGGAGGAAAAAAATCACCCCTTTTGTTGTGGTTTGAAATAATTTTTATACATGTTTCCACTTGCTGATTAAATCATAAATATGAATATTTAATTGGAAGTATTAGCAAAACTCTACAGGTATTAGCCTAAAGATAAATTGTAGTGAAACAAACACACTTGGATATTCATTCATCATTGCTCAAACTTTGGTGAATTGGTCTGAGCCAAACAGACAGGGTGTATTTTATTAGCTATGTTTAGTCACAAATAGTTTGGTATTTGTCTGCCTTCTGCATCACCTCCAGAGTACAGGAAATCAGGATTTTGTTGGCTTTAAGAAAAGAGATGGTATGTTCACTGTATATTATATATACCTGTATTTAATGTTTTCTCTTAGGACAGGAAAGTGTGTGTGTGTGTGTATAAGTGTGTATATGTATCTGTACACACACATTGTACTCATCTTTCTGTTTTTGTCATGCAGATTTGAACAGAATAGACTGTTCATGCAAATTTTAAGAAATGAAAAACTTGTAAGAATATTCATTAGTTGGAGTTTCTGGGCAACATCATATTAAACACACATGCACACACTTTTTTTTTTTTTTTTAACTTGTTGATTTAGATGTCGTGATCCCTGAAATAGTCTTAGATTACTTCTTTTGAGAGTCTTGTTAAAAATCGTAGGGAATTAAAATAACTGACCTTTTTTTTTTTTTAAGAGGGTGGAAGGTGGGTAGGATGATTGTACTTCTGAAAACTTCATTGGTTTATTCTTGTGGAAAATACCAAGAAAATGTGTTTGCTCATTGCTAAATATGACATATATTTTATATTTATTTGTTCCAGTGTCTTTTTGTAAGAGGAGAATAAACAATCAGGAATTACTGATCACTATTTGCTATTTTATTTATTTCAGATTTTTCTTAGAGCTTAATTGAAGAAGAGTGGTTTGGGGTACGTTTCTTGTTTGTGCTTTATGTTTTGAACTCAGTCAACATTATAGACAGATTCTCCAGACAGATTATAAATGAAAACCCAACAAATAGTTGAGAATATAATTCCCCAGTTTACCTTTGGGCAGTTGTCCCTCCTCTCCCTCTGTTCCCCAGTACTTCTGTGGATGTTTTAATTAGCTAGTGTTTTCTGTATGTTGGGTTAATGTTTTCTGTTTTTGAAAATACGAATACCTGTCATATGTATCATTCCATTTAGTTTTGAGCACTATGTGTCCAGTGAGGTGCTAGGTATAGGGGATTATAATAATGAAGAAATATAGTATATGTTTTCATGGGGTTAAAGTCTAATGGAGGAGACAAAATAAAAATAATTGCAAATTTTAATAAGTGCAATGATGGAAATAATACTGACTTACAAGAATCACAGAAGATCCTTTTTAGTAGAGGTAGTCAGAGTTTTGCTTTTGAAGAGGATGTAGGAAGCTTCAAAAGCTTGTCATTCCCAACTTAACGGAGAAAAATCTGGGAAATCTACAAAATTATAGCTTTTCTTGAGGGTATCGAAGAACTGAGATTGCAAGTCAAGCAGGTAGAGTGAATCTCAAAGAGTGATAAGCCCTCCAGGGAGAGATGGGACATACAAACTATTTTATCTTAGGAAGAACACAAGAGAAAGAGGTGGCCACTATATAAGCATGTAACAAAACACTAGCAAAAATTTTAACAACTTCTTAAAGGCTGTGTGTGGGCCAGTGTATCAGTTTGGAATAGCCAAGAGTCTCAAATAAAGGGACTTCATACACATTTACAAGTTCTTTCCCAAGGGTCTTTACCATGTGCTCAGAAGAAAGAATGGAGCAGGGCAGGGAACCGGAAAGTCCCAGCCAGTGGTTCAGGCATGCAGAACGTAATTGGTTGCTGCTGGGGATAGGTATGAAACCCTTGCCACTTCCCCCAGGCCCTTCTCTTGAAGGATGCAAAAGCCATAGGCTGCTGTGGAGAGGATCAACAAACCATGTCACCCCCAGGACCTAAGCAAAAATCCACTGCTTCTGAGGGAAGAATATAGGCAAAACCTATCTGCCTCTGGGGGGCAGGGTAGGAAATGCTCTACCTTCAGGAAACAGGCAAAGAATCATTACTGCTAGAGAAGGAGTAAAAGCAAAAATTGACTTTGGAGGAGGGACAGAAAAACCATCTGGCCTAGGGCCCACATTGATAACAAAAAGAGATCTGCTACCAGAGGGAGATGGGCATGAAATTCTAACACACGACCAACAATAGATTCAGAGTAGAGTTTGGCCACCACTGGGAAATGGGGCAGGAATATTGAGTAAGCCACTCCCCTGAGGGCCAGGCACACAAAGCCTGCCTAAGACAAGCTAGCTAAGGTCAACAGAGAAAACCTGTGCCCACTATGAGCCTAGCACTAAGTAACAAGGAACACCAGCCTGTTGTTGAAGAGTGTAGATACAGATCCTTTTTGGTGTAGACATGCAGGGATCCCTGGAAAGTAACGGTGGGATTCAGAAGAATCCTCCTGTGCTCCAGGTGCACTATAAGCGCAAGGTAACAGCAGTCAACTGCTGGAAGAATTTGAAGCCTGTGGTGTACTGAAGATAGCAGCAACAGCACTATAGTCCAAGCTCATACAAACTCCTATCTACATTGACACAATCCCCAAACCAATGGTCTGACAGGAGTGTGCACATTTCCAGGTGCAAACACAATATAATCTCATACCTTTTGTTATACACATGCTGTCTGACATTCAATCAAAAATCAGCAGAACTCAAGTATAGTATTGATAACACCAAGGCCAAGGGTTCGGATCCTCATACTGGCTAGCCACCAAAACAAAACAAAACAAAAACTCATCAGCGATGACAGATGTTGGAACTATCAGACAGACTTTAAAACAACTGATTAGTGTATTAACATATCTAGAGGAAAAAGTGAAAAATCAGGGATAGGGAATTTCAGCAGAGAAACGGATAAGGAAGAGTCAAGTGGAAATGCTAGAAATAAAAAAACTACAATATCAGATACAGAGAATTCCTTCAGAAAACTTGATTCAGCTGAAGGAAGAATCAGTGAACTTGAGAGGTCAATAGCAATAATCTAAACAGATCCAAAGAGAAAAAAGAGTAGTGGTGTGCAGAGCTAGCGCTGGGTCTGGAGCTCACAGACCCCTCAAGTCTATTGTCCAGACCGGGTCACAAACCCTTCACATGCAGGTCTATAAGCTAGGTAACAGGAAAAGGGTCCTTGGAGCCTTGATTGAAGGAATAGTCTTTATTCAGCACACACACATCTAAGAGCTAGACAGTCCAAAGAGAAACTGAGCAGCTGCCAGCAAAGTAAACACACTCTATTTTTAGACATGAGCTCTGCTGTCCAGCAGTTCACAGGCTGCTTCACAAACTCTGAAGAACACACAAGAATAGCAACAAACTAAAAAGATACATGGGTGAGCCTGCCCACTAACTCCACCCACACACAACTTGTTTACAAAGAATGTGCTGCACCACCCCCAACTGGACCCAAGGGAGGGGACCTGACTAAACTATTCTATTTTCCTCACATGGGAGATAAACAGTACAGAGTATCAGTACTGTGGGACAAGATCAAATAGTCTGATGTATATTATTGTAGTCCCAGAGGAAGTAGAGACAGACTGGGGATAAGAAATATCAAAAGAAATAATGGCCAAGAATTTTCCAAAGTTAATGAAAAACAATAAATCAGATCCCAGAATTTCAGAAATCCCACATCACAAGTCAAACTAGTGAAACCAAAGATAAGAGTAAATTTCTTGAAGACGGCCAGAGGAAAAAGAAACATTACATATAGAGAAAGAAACATAACAGGAATAAAAGGTCTGGCATGTAAGGAGCTTGGAAGTCATCACACCATCTTAACAAGTAAAAAAACTGAACAAACTGACATGTTTGTTCTTGGATCTGTCAGAGAAGTGAGGTCACAGGGCAAACTGCTATTCCCAAAATTGGAGCAATAGCCGGGCAAATACAGAGAATCACAAATTAATGGAGTAGAGGGCCAGCCCATGGCTCACTTGGGAGAGTGTGGTGATGACAACACCAAGTCAAGGGTTAAGATCCCCTTACCAGTCATCTTTTTTAAAACAAACAAACAAAAAACAAGTTAATGGAGTAGAAATCCACAAGCAGAAACCTCCATGTGAACTAGTGCCAGGGTAGGAAAAAAATCTAAACTGTAATTGACAAATTGCCAGAGGCTCAGTGTGGACAAGTCTGAGATTTAAAAACTCCAGGGTGACTCAATCAGGGGGACCCACTGCTTTTGGGAGTTTTATCTCTAGGAGCTCGATCAGATTCTCACAGTGAAGACTGGCCAAAAATCGCTTTGGGCTTTCAGCAGAGGGAGGGAGAAAGAAACCATTTTGAAATATGCCAAAGCATTCTGTTCTTAATGGAGGCCTGCCCTTAAGAGAAACTATTTTACTACAGCCTAATCTATTGGAGTTTTTTCAGAGCCTAACTGACCTGGGGGAAGGAAATACCCAACTTCGGCCCACTTTAACTATCCTGTCCCACTAAAGGTGGAGAGGGAGATACTGAGAAGCACCCATGAAATTCTCAGTCTAGAGGTACAGGCTCATTAAAAGACTGAGACCTAATCATAGGACTACAGTACACTTTCTCTTTCCTTACATCTTACCGCCATGTTACTAAAGACCCATCGACTGGCCAGTTAACTCACCTGCTTAGAGCATGATGCTGAGAACACCTAGGTTAAGGGTTCAGATCCTTACTGGAAAGCCACCAAAAAAAACATTTAAAAATAAATAAATAAAGGCCTATTTACTGCAGTTTCTTTTACCTGATTCATCACATCCAGCTATCAAGAAAAAAAATTACAAAGCAAAATAAAAGGTTAGAAAAACACAATTTGAGGAGAAAGCAAGTATCAGAGCTAGACTCAGATATGACAGGGATGTTGAAATTATCAGACCAGGAATTTAAAACAGCTGTGATTAAAATGCTAAGGGCTCTAATAGATAAAGTAGACAGCATGCAAAAGCAAATGGGCAATGTTAGCAAATAGATGGAAATTCTAAGAATAAAAAAACGCTAGGGATAAAAAATACTAACACGGGCTGGCCCGGTGGCGCACTGCTACAGTGCGCCGCTTGGGAGTGCGGCGGCGCTCCCGCCGA
The DNA here is from genome assembly GCF_000696425.1 of Galeopterus variegatus. Classification (NCBI taxonomy): domain Eukaryota; kingdom Metazoa; phylum Chordata; class Mammalia; order Dermoptera; family Cynocephalidae; genus Galeopterus; species Galeopterus variegatus. Next base: position 311,143 of record NW_007727916.1, read on the forward strand.
GGGTTCGGATCCCACATACAGACCGGTTCCTGCTCACTGGCTGAGCGAGGTGCGAGCGCAACACCGAGGGTTGCGATCCCGTTGCCGGTCCCGGTCCGGTATGGGCGCGACACTGAGGGTTGCGATCCGTTGCCGGACACGAAAAAAGACAAAAAAAAAAGGAAAAAAAGAAATACTAACACAAATGAAGAATGTTTCTGATGGGCTTATTAGTAGACTGGACATGGCTGAGTAAAGAATCTCTGAACTTGAGGGGATCTCAATAGAAACCTTCAAAACAGGCCCAGCCCGTGGCTCATTTGGGAGAGTGTGGTGCTGATAACACCAAGGCCACGGGTTCAGATCCCTATGTAGGGTTGGCCGGTTAGCTCACTAGGGAGAGCAAGGTGCTGACAACACCAAGTCAAGGGTTAAGATCCCCTTACCAGTCATCTTTTTTTTTAAAAAAAGAAAGAAACCTTCAAAACAGAAAAGCAAAGAGAAAAAAAAAAGACTGAAAAAACAAATCCAACAGAATATTCAAAAATGGGGGGATAACTACATAAACCTTCAAAACAGAAAAGCAAAGAGAAAAAAAAAAAGACTGAAAAAACAAATCCAACAGAATATTCAAAAATGGGGGGATAACTACATGAGGTATAAAATGAGCATAATGGGAATGATTACCAGGAGAAGAAATAAATAAAGGGACAGAAGAAATGTCTGAAGAAATAACGACTGAGAATTTCCACAAACTGATGTGAGATGTCAAATCACAGATCCAGGAAGCTCAGAGAGAACCGTGCAGGATAAATGCCAAAAAAGTATACCTAGGCATATCATAAAAAATATTGAAAGAAGTCAGAGGAGAAAGACACCTTACCTACAGAGGAACAAAGATAAAAATTACATCTGACTTCTCAGTGACCATGAAAGCAAGGAATGCAGCGAAATATATAATGTTGAGAGAAAAAAACTACCAACCTGGAATTCTGTGCCCTTTGAAATTATCCTTCAAAAGTGAAGGAGAAATACACTTTCTCAGGCAAATAAAAATTGCGGGGGGGGGGGTTGTTGCCAGTATACCTGCTTTTCAAAAAATGTTAAAAGATCTTCAGAGAGAAGAAAAATGATATAACTCAGAAATTTGGAGCTACATAAAGAAAGAGCATATCTATATACATGTATGCATGTATCTATCTACCTACCTATGTATCTAAAGAGGTTTATTGTAGGGAATTGGCTCACGTGATTATGAAGGCTGAGAAGCCCCCAGATCTGCAGTTGGCAAGCTGGAGACCAAGAAGAGCCTATGGTGTAGTTCTAGTAAGTCTGAAGGTCTGGGAACCAGGACAGCTGATGGTATGAGTTCCAGTCCAAAAGCTGGCAGGCTGAAGACCGGAGAAGGGCCAATGTTTCAGTTCCAGTCCAAAGGCAGGAAAAGACTGATGTCCTAGCTCGAGTCAGTCAGGCAGGAGGAAACCTTTTACTAAGCCTTTTTGTTGTTTTCAGGTCTTCAATTGATTGGATGTGGCCCAACCACATCAGGGAGGGCAATTTTTTTTTTCACTCAGTCTACCAATTCAAATGTTCATCTTATCCAGGATCATTCTCACTTGTACACCCGGTACAGTGTTTGACCAAATGTTTACTTATGATGCAATCAAGCTGACACATAAACTTAACCATCACAATAGCATTCTAGAAAAGGCAAAACGATTGGGCAGAAGAGTAGATCAAGGGTTGCAAACTTGTGGGAGGTTATGGAATATAAAAGGGTATGAGAGAAATTTTGTGTGGGAGGCACTATGCTATATTTTTATTATGGTGGTGGTTACATACCATATATATTTGTCAGACTTCATTGAATGATATACCTAAAAAGGATGAATTTCTTGATATGTAATTATACCTCAATAAACATGAATTTAAAATACAAAAAAAAAGAATTTGAGGAAAAATTTTAAAAAGAAGAGGTAGTCTTCCAAGGACATGTTATGTAAGCTGAAACCTGCAGGATGAAAATAACTTAGGCATGTGATGTATTTGCTGTGAGAAAAGCTTTGCAAGAGAGGAAACAATGGAGAAAAGTCCTCGAGGCAGGAAAGACTGGCCTATGCATGAAAGTGGATGTCTTCTTTATGTGTTGCTGGAACACAAGATGAAATTGAAAGACTGGCTGAGGTCAGACTTTGCAGCATTTTGTAGACTGTGTTTAAGGAGGATAGATTTTATTTTGATGCCGTGAGAAACAATGAAAAGTTCAGTGTGAGGGCAAGAGATCTGACGTATTTTAAATTCCCTTTAGCTGCTATGTGGGGGATGGATTGCAGGTGTTAGGAGCAGAAGCAGACGATCAATTTAGGAGGCTGCTGCGTAGGCAGGTGAGTGATGCTGCTATTGAAGGTTGTGGCAATATGTATGAGGAAAGGTGGACTCAAAATACGCTTTGAAGGTTGAATTTACTGGATTTTCTGATGAATCCAACATCAGGAATGAAGGAAATGGAATAATGAAGGAGGATGTTTAAGTGGTTTTTTTTTTTTGGTGGCTGGCAGTGCAGGGATCTGAACCCTTGACCTTAGTGTTACAACACTGCACTCTAACCAACTGAGCTAACTGGCCAGCTATAGGTTTTTTGTCTTGACCAGTTAGGGGGATACTGCTGCTATGTAATGTGATGAGGACAGAAAGGAGGGACAAGTGTAGAGGAATCAAAGTATTGTTTGAACATGTTAGGTTTGGAATGACTATGAGACATCCAAATGCAAATGCTGAATGTGTAGTTTAATGAGGGACTGAATCAGTAGCTCAAGAGATGTCTGAGTTAAAGCAAGAAATTGAAGATTATCATCAATATAGATGGGATTTAGCCATATACATGAATGAGATCACTTAGAGAATGTTGATAAAGAAATGAAGGAGAATTTTGAGGGAGTCCTGAACAACGCTTAGAGAGATCAGAAAAAGGAGGAAGAATAGTCCATGAGTAGGTAGAAACCAGGAAGGTACAGCATCACAGAAGCTGAGGGAAGAGTAGAAGGTTTCAAGGAAATATCTGTTGAATGGTGTTTAGGGAACTAGTAAGATGACAAGTTTCTATTGGCAGCATGGAGGCATTTCTGATTTTGATACCTTTTTGGGGAAGTGGTGATGGCAGAAGCCAAACTGGACTGTGAGAATCAAAGATGAAGATAGGTTTTTGAGCAAAACTGCTTTAAAAAAATAGGCTGGTAGCTGGGGGTTTGGGACAGCCATGTCTATGGGAATGTCCAAGAAATCAGACTGTGATTCAGGAGAGGGGATAATCAGTGGAGCAATCAGTGCTATGGAAATAAGGCAAATTAAAGACTCATTTTATAATCATTTATTAGTCATTTCTCACAGTAACTTTGTAAAGAATCATTAGTAAGACCAAGGTTCGTGGTTTGATCCCTGTACATGTCAGCCACCAAAAAAAAAAGACTATCAAAAAAGGTTCCAGATGATCCTGGTTCCTGAAACGATTAATAATCTAGTTTCTTTCCTTCTGAGCTTAACCACTTAGCTTCCCTCAGTGATTCACAAAATACTAAACTCTTCCTCGTACAAGCACACACTTAGCTGTCCCTAGGAGGCAATACTCCTTGTAAATGTGAGGCCTGTTTTTGCTTTAGGGCCTTATTGAGTTTTATTGTAACTATAGGGTCAGGTAGTGCTTGTGGAAAACCTGCCTGTACTGGTGTCCTCCCCAGTAAAAATCCTTAGATATGTGTGTTTTCCTACCTATGATGTACTTAGGGCACTGGCAGAGAAAATACCCATGTGGATTTTAAGGCTGGACTAGTGTTACAGAGACAGGCCTTTCTATGAGTCTGAGAACTGAATCTGTCTGAAATAGAAATAAAAGCTCATTCCAGCAAATACCACCCCTGTCTTGGTTTGAGTTTTCTCCAAAGCATACCCTGAGACAAGTACTAGGAGGCAGGTGGTTTGTTGAAGGGCGCTCTTAGGAAGAACAGGGGAGAAAGTGGGGAAAGTGAGATAAGGGGGAAAAGGAAAAAAGGCGTGGTAATGAATGAGCGGATTATGAATGTGGTCAGATGGGGCTTAATCTTGCTGGAGACTTCTGATAAAACTTGTGGAACAGGCTTCAGATTGTCCTACCAGAGGAAGGGGAGGCTGGGCCATTTATATCTCATCTCACTGGTTGGGGCTTGGCTCTAGGGTAGAAAGGGCTTGAGGAAAGAAGCTGTCTGCATGACAAGATGTCTACTGCCGTACAGGTGAATTCAGGTGGGAGAGGGAATGTGAGATGGGGCATCAGCAGCCCTTGTTACAAACCCCCAAATTTCATGCTTTGCAAAGGGACTTCTCTGCAGTGATGATTAGAAGAGTCTTGTACTTATTGAGAAGCTGTCTGCATGACAAGATGTCTACTGCTGTACAGGTGAATTCAGGTGGGAGAGGGAATGTGAGATGGGGCATCAGCAGACCTTGTTACAAACCCCAAAATTTCATGCTTTGCAAAGGGACTTCTCTGCAGTGATGATTAGAAGAGTCTTGTACTTATTATCCCCAATTCAGTATGCTCCTAGATTTAAATGGTTTCTTCCATCTGTTAAATAAAAATTATAGGAGGCCACGGTTTTGGACTAAGTTCCTGCACTAAATCCCAAAAGACCAGGCTAAAAATGAAAATGGAGTCAGTCACCCTTGTTAATTTCCACATCACCAAATCTAAATTAAGTTGTGGTCTGACCTTCTGAGAAATCAGGAGAGAGAAATAAAAGCCAGTTTCCCAAACAGGCCAGTTTAAATCTTCAGTAGGCATGATAATAAAGTTCCCTCTGCTTTAATTCTTACACAAAAAGGATACCTGAAGGACCAATCCACCTTTTGTTCTTCATTTCTGCTTTCTTCAACCTTTTCTGTCTGTAAAACCAATCTCCTTGGCTGGGTTCATTGGGACAGTTATTCTATCCTATGGAATGAAGTGTTGCCCGATTCTACAATTGCAATAAAGCCAATTGAGATCTTTAAATTTGTTGTAATTTTGTCCTTTGACACATTCCTGTCTGTATAACTGTTCCTTTATTAGCTAGCTGTATTGTAATTGGTGAATGGGTCACGGGGCGGTAAGAATAGTGAAGAGTGGCCATTAGACATCAAACAATTACTCTCCAACTCCCTCTTCTACCTTTAAATGATCATGCCTTTCCCCAAAGGGACTTTGGAAAAATTATCTAAACTCTCACCCCACCACTAAAATCAAGTGAACACATAAAGCAATCTAGGGATTAGAAAAAAAGAAAGCTGGTGAATGTTTGTCTGAAAGTTTTCCTCTAAGCCTGGGGTTCTCAACCAGGGATCTGTAATTGATCGCTAAACTTCTCTGCATATGGACATATAGAGGCTCTATGACAGTCATACTCTCAAAAGGGTTGTGACACCAAAATAGAAAAAGAACCATTATCCTGATTGGTTCAGTGAGGGCCCTGTATTAGTCCATTTCTGTTGCTTATAACAGAATACCAGAAACTGGGTAATTTATAAAGAAATAAGGGGCTGGCTAGTTAGCTCAGTTGGTCAGGCCTGGTGCTAGTAACACCAAGGTCCAGGGTTCAATCCCTGTACCAGCCAGCCAGCCACAAAAAAAGAAAAAAAATAGTTACAGGGCTGGCTGGTTAGAGTGTGGTGTTGGTAACACCAACATCAGGGTTTCAGATCCCCCTACTAGCAAGCCACGGAAAAAAAGAAATGAAATTTATTGCTTAGTTTCAGAGGCTGGTAAGTCTAAAGTCCAGGGAATACATCTGGGGAAGGCCTTCTTTGGTGGTGACTTCAGTGATGCACATCTGGTGAGGGCCTTCTTGTCCTTGGTGGTGGCTCTACAGCAACGAAGAGTATCACGTGGAGAAATAACCAGAAATAGCACAGTAGAGCAGCATATTGAAGGAAGCTAGAGCAAATTCACTGTAACTACCCACTGTCAGGATGGCAGCCTGGGGGTTGTTTGAAGAGGTCCTTAGGAGTTAGTTAGATTGCTTAATTTTTTTTTTTTTGTCCTTTTTGAGACTAGCCGCACCACGCTCAGCCAGTGAGCGCTGTGAGCGCACCGGTCATCCCTATATAGGATCCGTTTGTTTGAAGAGGTCCTTAGGAGTTAGTTAGATTGCTTAATTTTTTTTTTTTTTTTGTCCTTTTTGAGACCAGCCGCACCACGCTCAGCCAGTGAGCGCTGTGAGCGCACCGGTCATCCCTATATAGGATCCGAACCCGCGGCGGGAGTGCTGCTGCGCTCCCAGCGCCGCACTCTCCCGAGTGCGCCATGGGATCGGCCCATAGATTGCTTAATTTTGAACCTCAAAAACCCCGAGGAAGTTATATAACCTTTCCAAATTTTCCTCATCTGTAAAAGCTGGATTATAGTAATAGTATCTACCCTTCGAGGTTGCTGAGAAGATAAATTGAATATAGTCCATGAAAGGTGACTGGCATATGAATAATAGCACTGCTCTGATTCCAACAGGTGTTCTGGAGTCAGACTCTGGGCAAGGATGACTGGAAAACCATGAGATGGAGCACATTTCAACCACTGGCCTCTGAGCAGCTTGTTGAATCAGTCAACTAAAAGATAGTCATTGTCTGTGCACAGCACCAAAAGAATTCCTAGTTCTTTGTAGGATGTTTTAGCTATATGCCAATGCAGAGATCACCTAAAAGTAATATTCTTTTAGACTACCAGAGCCTGCCAATTACATGAGACCCTAAATTTGATAAATATTTAGCAGAAATAATGCATCTTAAAATTTTAATTGTATAGCGTTTAAACTCATTCAGTAAATGTTAGTCAAGCAATTACATGCAGAGCATGAAGCTTAAATCATTGTACCTGAAGAAGAGACTGGACAGTCAGCTTAGGGCCATTGAAAGAGGTGTTGAGTTCCTGGTAAGGCCTTCAGGCTTGATGGTGAAGGCAGTGGGGAGCTGTTGAAGGCTTTGGAGTAAAGGGTGTGAGCTATGAAAGTGGCACATGAAGGTGATTAAACCTGTGGTAGTGGCAGGGTGGATCTGAGGTAGAAACAGGAAAAGAGCAGGGGGCCGTTTAGGAAGCTACTGCAGTTTTTCACATGTGAGGTGACTAGGGACTGGGCTGGGAAGGAAGCAGGGGGATGGAGGGGAGAAGAAAGTGGGAAGAGAACTGTACTAAGAAAATTGAGTGGTATGGATAGGTTCTAATGAGAGGTGATAGAATAATAACAGTACAGTGGTAGAGACAGAGACGGGTAGGTGGGCAGAGAGTGACAAGTGTGCAGCTGGAGCCATTGGAGATTTTTTCTTGTACTAATGGTCGAGGTGTCAGAGCAGCCTCTCTGGCCTTTGGAAGAGAGAATTACCACTTAGGAGTGACAGAATGAGGCTGTGGGGAATGAAGTTCTGGGAGTCCCTGGAGGGAATCGGGCTCTACACCCACTGTCCTGGAAGTGTAATTGGCCTTTTGTGTTAAATTTTAAAAGGAGAAGCTATTTGGCTATTATGGGGGCCACAGAGCCATCTAGGCAACCAGATGGGAGTGGACCCACATGTGGGAGGGGGGTAGCTGAGCACTTGAGGCCTTCTGAGAGTGGCTCTGAAATGGAGTCGAGAGAGGGGAGCAGAAGCAACTGTGCTGTAGGTCCTTCCAACAGTGGGTAGTGGAGGCTGGAGCTCATTCCAGTTGGTACGCCAGAGTTAGGGATATACCGTGAGCATCACAGCGGAGAGCCCAGTAGCCAGAGGGAAGCATGACTGGTCGGCTCCAGAGTGTCCTCTCGTGCTGCTCCCAGGCCGAGGCCTCTGGCTAGTACCTCCCTGGTCCCTGTGCCAATTGTTTTCTCCCTCATTTCCTTTCTTAGCTCAGGCCACTCCGTGCAAGGCTGTTTGCTCAAAAACCCTCCAGGCCAGCTGCTGCTTTACACTGCGCTGCTGCATCCTCCCTCCCTCCCTTCTTCCTTCCCACCTCTTTCTTTCCTTTTAAATACAATTTATTGAGGTGAAATTTGCATAACCTAAAATTAACCACTTTTTTTTTTTGGTGGCTGGCTGGTAAGGGGATGCAAACCCTTGACCTTGGTGTTACAAGGTTCCACTCTAACCAGCTGAGCTAACCAGCCAGCCCAAAGTTATCCCTTTCAAAGTCAACAATTCAGCACAGCCTTACAACACCAAGGTCATAGGTTCAGATCCCCACACCAGACAGCCACCAAAAACAAACAAACAAACAAAAAAAACCCCAAAAGACTATCAAAGTGAACAATTCAGTGGCATTTAGTTCATTCACAATGTTGTGCAACTACAACCTCTGTCTAGTTCCAAAACATTTCCATCACTCCAAGGTAAAATCCCTTATCCACTGCTATAGACCGAATGTTTGTGTCCTCCTCAAATTCATGTTGAAACCTAATCCCCAATGTGATGATATCTGGAGGTAGGGCCTTTGGGAGGTGATTAGGTCATGAGGGTGGAGCCCTTACCCTCACGTGATTAGTGCCTTTATAACAGAGACTCCTGACAGATCCCTCTATCCTTTCGCCATGTGAGAACACAGCAAGAAGGCTGTTTATGAACCAGGAATTGGTCTTCACCAGACGCTGACTCTGCTGATGCCTTGATCTTGGACTTCCCAGCCTCCAGAAATACATTTCTGTTGTTTATAAGCCACCCAGTCTATGGTATTTTTTTTTTTATAGCAGCTGAACGGACTAAGACACCCATTAACCATTTTCTCCCCATCCCCTCTTCCCCTACTCCCCAGCAATCACCAATCTGCTTTATGTCTCTACAGATTTATCTATTCTGAGTATTTTATATAAATGCAATAATACAATATGTGACCTTTTGTATCTCCATTTATTTTAGAATAACAGATACATTCACAAGATTCAAAATCAAAGAGTCACAGAAAGGTATACAGTGAATAGTTTTCTGCCCCACTAATTTCTCGCCCTGGAGGTAAAGGACAACCTCAGTATTTTTTAGGGATTATTGTTTTCATTTTGCTCTCCTTCCAGATATATAAGCAAATATGCATATATACACATATGTCTGTCTGTCTGTCTGTCTATCTATCTATCTATCTATCTATCTATCTATCTATCTATCTATCTATCTATCTATCTATCTAATCTTCTCCTACAGTGTTTTGCACCTGCTATGGGTTGAATGTATCCCCCAAAAGGTTCACGTGTCAGAAACTTAATCCCCACTGTGATAGTGGGGAAATAGGAAAACTTATTATGGTAATTGAAAGGTGGGGCCTTGAAGAGGTGATTAGATTGTGAGGACTGTACCCTCGTGAATGGATTGATTCATTTATGAAGTAATAAGTTGATGGTTTAATGGGTGGTAATGTGCACTGTTCTGATGGCTTTAAAAGGAGAGCAAGTGAGAGATTAGCTCTCTTGCTCAGCCCATTTGCCATGTGATACTGTGGCCCCCTGGACTCTGTAGAGAGTTCCCTCCAAGAAGAAGGGTCTCACCAGATGTGTTTGGACTTCAAACTGTAAGAAATAAATTTAGTTTTCTTATAAATTACCCAGTTTCAGGTATTCTGTTATAAGAAACAGAAATGGACTAATATAGCATCTGAATCTTTTCTCCCAACAATACATCTCAGAGATATTTTCATATCAATACATAAAGAGCTTCCTCATTCTTCTCTTTTTAATAACAGTTTAGAATTCTTGTGAATGGATGTGTCATAATTTATTCAAACATTTCCCTCATTCATGGACTTTTAGGTTGTTTCTAATTTTTTTCTATTATAAACAATGCTACAATGAATCACCTTATACATTGCCCAGTTACACAACGTGCAAATGTATCTGTAGATAAATTAGGAGTCAAGTATTCTGGATTCAGACTGGAGCACATTTAGAGAAAGAAAAGAATGAACGCCTGTTACATTTTACAATAGGTAACATTCATGGATTCAGAACGATGTATTTGGCACTGTGCTAAGCATTTTTTTTTTCCGGGGGGGGGGGGAGAAGGAGATTCAAACCCGTGACCTTGGTGTTACAAGACTGTGCCCTAATCAACTGAGCCATCCAGCCAGCCTGTGCTAACCACTTAAAAAATGGCTTTATTGCAATAGAATTCATATTCTATACAATTAACTCAAAGTGTGAAATTCAATGGTTTTTAGTATATTTGGAGTTGTGCAAGCAACCATTACCACCACCTAATTCCAAAACATTTTTTTTTTTCCTTTTTGTCTTTTTTACTGACCGGTAACGGGGTCACAACCCTCGGTGTCGAGCCCATACCGGGGACCAGCAACGGGATTGCAACCCTCGGTGTTGCGCCCGCACCGCGCTCAGCCAGTGAGCGGGAACTGGTCTCCACATGGGATCCGAACCCTTGGCGGGAGCGCCGCCGCACGCCACCGGGCTGGCTCCCAAAACATTTAAATTACCCCCTCAGTCACTCACTACCACTCCCCTCTTCTCCAGCCCTAGGCAACCGCTAATCTACTTTCTGTTTCAATGGACTTGCCTATCCTGGAGCTTTCATGTCAATGAAATCATACAATATATGGTCTTTTGTGACTAGCTTCTTTCACTTAATGCAAAGTTTTTTGTTTCTTTTCTTTTCTAAAAGATGACC
>NW_007727916.1:321939-327233 GCF_000696425.1 Galeopterus variegatus
CCAGTGAGCGGGAACCGGTCTCCACATGGGATCCGAACCCTTGGCGGGAGCGCCGCCGCACGCCACCGGGCCGGACCCCAAAACATTTAAATTACCCCCTCAGTCACTCACTACCACTCCCCTCTTCTCCAGCCCTAGGCAACCGCTAATCTACTTTCTGTTTCAATGGACTTGCCTATCCTGGAGCTTTCATGTCAATGAAATCATACAATATGTGGTCTTTTGTGACTAGCTTCTTTCACTTAATGCAAAGTTTTTTGTTTCTTTTCTTTTCTAAAAGATGACCGGTAAGGGGATCGTAACCCTTGACTTGGTGTTGTCAGCACCACGCTCTCCTAAGTGAGCCACAGTCCAGCCCTAATGCAAAGTTTTCAGGTTTCTTCTGTGTTGTGACATGTGTTAGTGCTCCATTCCTTTTCATTGTGGAATAATATTCCATTCTATGGATGTAACATCTTATTTATCCATTCATCAGTTGATGGCTATTTCGATTGTTTCCACTTTTTGGTTATTATAAATAATCCTGCTGTGAACATTTGTGTGCAAGTTTTTATGTAGATGTGTGGTTTCATTTCTCTAAGAGTAGAATTGCTGCATCATTGTAACTCTGTTTTCAAACTTTTGAGGAACTGCCAAACTGTTTTCCAAAGTGGATTCCCCATTTTACATTCCTACCGGCAGTGTTATGAGGGTTCCAATTTCTCCACACCTTCAACACATATTATTATTTGTCTTTCTCATCATAGATATGTTAGTGAATGTGGTTTCGATTTGCATTTCCCTGATGACTGATGATGTTGAGCATTTTTTCATGTGCTTATTGGCCACGTGTGTATCTTCTTTAGAGAAATGTCTATACAGAGCCTTTGTCCATTTGAAAAATTGGGTGGTCTTTTTATTATTGCATTGTAAGAGTTCTTCACACATTCTAGATATATTTGCAAATGTTTTCTTTGATTCTGTAGCTTGTTTTTTCACTTTTTTGGTGTCCTTTGGGAACAAAATGTTTTAATTTTGATGAAGTTCAAATGCACTATTATTATTTTTGTGTGTGTGTGTATGTTGAGACCTGCATGATTTATTCAGATTATTTAATATACAATGACACAATTGTGACCCAAGGTGTGCCAAGTTAAAGCCTTTAACTGCTGCTGAGAGGAGAGCGCAGGAATGGTACACGTGGGGCTGGTGGTGAGTCAGGAAGGATGAGCAGGTGGCTGTGATCAGGGTAACCTCCTCCTCAGGGCTAGGGTGGGGGGAGTGGCCTGAGAAGCAGGGCCCAAGGGTAACTCAGGGCCAGCAGAAGGGGGCAGAGGTCTCCCCCTGGCCTAAGTCAGAGGACCGGAAGTGTCACATGGCTAAAGGGGCAGCAGCCCAGGAAGGGGCCAGAGGCAGGGCTAGGAGGCCACCATTTCTTGGGGTGGGGAGTAGGGAGGGAAGTGCCCTACAGGAGAAGCCAGGAGGTGCCATGTGCCCAGGGGTGGGAGACCCGCGGGAGCAGGCTACAGAGAGAAAGACCTGAGGCAGGCACAGGGCCTGAGAACCTGGGTTGGCTGGGCATGGAGGTGAAGAAGGGAGAACCAGGGGGCTCCCAGGGCTGCAGGGGATACCCAGGGAGGGGCCACAGACCCCTCAGGACCTCCTCTCTTCTTTCCCCGGAAAGGAGCTGGGGAACTCATAGTGCAAATGACGGCTCAGCTATGGGGAGTAGCTATGCACGAACCGGGACCCTGGGGTGCATCCCGTCCACCTTCTTGGGCTTCACTGCTGTCCTCAGTTCAACTGATTCTTTTAAAAGTGCAGGCCATGGATTCCAACTTCGATCTGGGCCGACATAGTCTGCTTCTCGAACTTGAGCTCTCTAGTGTACATCATGGACTCAAATGTATTATTTTTTTCTTTCGTCACTTGTGCTTTCGGTGTCACATCTAAAAAGCTTTGAGCTCACTTGGTTAGGGTATGGTGTTGATAACACTAAGATCAAGGGTTTGGATCCCTGAACTGACCAGCCACCAAAAAAATAATAAATAAATTTATTTTATATTTTTAAAAAGTTTATTTATTAATATTATTTTTTTACATTCTATGATATTGTGGAGCAGTTGCAGGGAGGGGAAAGGGGAAGGAAATAGGGTAGGAGAAGGAGACAGGAGGAGGAGTGGGATTATAAATAAATTTAAAAACTAAAAAGTGAATAAAATGAAAAGGTTTTGCCTAATCCAAGGTAACGAAGACTTCATCCTATATGTTCTCTTAAGAATTTTATAGTTTTAGCTCTTACACTTAGTTCTGTGATAGATCTTGACTTAAGTTTTGCTCATGGCATGAGGAAGGAGTCCAACTTCATTCTTTGGTATGTGGATATCTGGTTGTCCTAGCATCATTTATTGAAAACATGTGGTAAACATTTTACACTGATAATTTCACACACTCCTCATAAAACTCTATGAGTAGGTATTGTTATTGTTTCCCTTTTACAAAAAACTAAGTCTTAGAAAGATTTAATAACTTGCCCATGGTCACAAAACTAGTAAGTGGAAGAGCTGAGATTTGAACTCATATCCATATAACACCAGGCATTAATTTGTGCTGTTAAAGAATTTTATAAACTGTAAATCACTATAGAAACATGTTGTTGAAACCGTGAAAGGAATAAGCTTTCCAAAGGTGAATGTGTAGGGCTGGCTGGTTAGAGTGTGGTGCTGATAACACTGAGGTCAAGGGGTCAGATCCCCATACCCACCAACCACACACACAAAATAAAAAATAAAAAATAAAAACAAAGGTGAATGTGTAAAGAGAGAAAACAGAGGGTAGACAACCCAGCCTTGAGAAACGCCCACTTTACCACTGGAAAAACGAAACAAAGGTGGAAAAGAACCAGTTACAGGTGTGGATCCATGAGACCAGTACTTCTCAGGCTGTGTAGATTTCATAGGCATGGTTTGCACAGTATGACAACTGATATCTTGACCACTTGGTCAATGTTATGTATATAACTCACATAAACACCCCCTGAAGTTACCGTGAACAGAGAAGTTGTGGAAGATCACCAATATTTAATCTCGCTAAGAATATTTTAAAAACGTCCATTTTTCTATCATCATCACTTCAGAAAATCATCAGTAACTACTGATGGATTTGGGATGTGACTGGGGCCATTGTGCACACAATGAGCCCAAAATAGCCGCCAGCCTCGTCTTCCACTCCAGCACCAAGCTCCTCCCCGCTTCCCTTTACAAGAAGCCTCCTGACTTAAACACAAACCCCTTTTGCTTCCGCAAGGACACAGTTCACCACCCCGATCCACCTTAGCATAATGACTCTCCTTGATGGTATCAGCCAGCCCCTGGCACACTATATAAGCTCTAGCACCCCCACACCTGGTGCTGTCCCCCATTTTCAGGGCAGCCACTTTGGGCACAGCCCGGCAGATTTTCTTCCTTTAATAAAGCTTGATTGGTACCTGGCATCTTGGCTCACTTTCTTACAACTACAGAAAAAAGAACAGTCCTTCCCAAGAAGTGTTTATATTATACCATTGTAACAGCCTGAACAGAAGTGACTCCATTTTGTTAAACTTCTAAGTTAAAAAGTAACCCAAACCGCATAGAATACAATGATTCTTATTCACACTATTGCTAGGACATAATGACTTTTGCTCATACTGTACACAGAATAATTATAGAAGAAATTATTAGCCCAGATGGCCATTCTTTACTAGCTTACTAACTAGATCTTTTTGAGGTAACAGAAACTGAATCCGTGACTTGACTTCATGGAGGATGGTCACCATGAATCGGTCCCATCCGAGAAGTTCTTTGATGTTTATCTACAATTTTATTATTATGCCTGCACGTTCTTGCTTAGGTCACCATTAATCAGCTCGCTACCACCTGTCCCTATAAAACCCTTTGGCAAGTCTGGGAAAATGGTCTTTGAGACATAAGTCTGCCATTTCCCCAGGCTGCTGGCTTCCTGATTAAAGGCCACCTTTCCTTATACCAACACTTGTCTAGGGCCTGCCGTGGCTCACTCGGGAGAGTGTGGTGCTGACAACACCAAGTCAAGGGTTGGGATCCCCTTACCGGTCATCTTTAAAAAAAAAAAAAAGATACCAACACTTGTCTCTCAATTACTGGCTGTTGAGTGGCGAAAAAACGGACCTTTGGGGTTTTGGTAACACCATCATACATTGCACATTGTCATATACTGCATATTAAATATTTCTTAAGCACCTACATATGGCATGTAGTTAGTGTTTTGTTGTTTTGGTCTTTTTCTCATCTCCCTGCTAAAACGGTCAAATCCTTATCACAGACTGGCATTTGTAACCTTATCCACTTTGGAAGCAGAAACTGTGTGTGTGTGTGTATATATATATATATATATATATATATATTTAACCAGCATACAACACTCTATATATATATATATATATTTAACCAGCATACAACACTCAAATCTTTTCCAAATGAATAACAGTTGATTAAAATCATGAATCAGCAACCCTGAGAACAACTGGAGAGAAAGTTTTAAGATATGCATGTATAATGTTTCTCAAATATTACACAAGTACTTGAATAGTGGTAAACTAGTAAAATTGGGCTCCAGTGAAAATTCTAATATTCTGCCTCCCACCTTCTTTCTTCTGAACCCCGCATCAAACTCAAAAGTGTTTCCCTTTTTTCCAGCCCGAGAGCAGGTTGGTCTCTAAAGTTCCTTGAAGGCAGGGATAATGTCTGTTTAGTTCTGCATTTGTATGTCACGCACCTAGTATAGTGCACGGTATATAGTAGGAGCTCAAAAATGCAGAAGGAATGAATGACTATGTAAGGATAACAGGGGACAGGGAGGTGGCCTCGGAGAAGGTAGAGAGGTCAGTTGAAAAGACAGCAGTGTTGCTTTTTTTTTTTTTTAATGTTTCTTCAAAGTTTTTCCACAAAGCTTGTGACAGATTGAACTCATTCCAGCTGGCCTCGAGCGGTTTTTATAACCATCTTTTCCAGTGTCGGTGCACTCACAGTGTGGACTACCCAGCCTCTGTGCAGTGTGCGCCCTGCGTCACCGTCTTTGTTCCTCCGGAGCCTTGCACGTGGTAGGTGCTCAGCATCCTTGGGCTGAATCAGTGAGGGCCTGGAAAGAGCCCGGCTGGCCTCTGGAACGTGTCGCGCTCGCTCGACGGTAATCCCAGCTCTTCCGGCCGGTTCCGCCTCCCTTGACGGAAACCAGCCGGTGCGGGCGCGCGGGGCGGAGGCGGAGGTGGGCGGGGCGGAGAGGGCGGTGCGCGGGGC
>NW_007727916.1:328088-335275 GCF_000696425.1 Galeopterus variegatus
CGAGCACCCGGAAGAGCTGTTGACTCAGCGAGCGCAACAGGCGGCCGCGGAGGGGCACGGGGCGGTGGGGACGAGGCCGGGATGGACAAGCTGAAGAAGGTGCTGAGCGGGCAGGACGCCGAGGACCGGGGCGGCCTGTCCGAGGTGAGTGCGCCCCGGCGCTGGGCCGCGCCCCCGGCCCGGGCCTCGGATGCCCGCGGGGTCCGGGAGACTCCGGGCAGGACTTCCAGGATTTCTTGGAAAGCAGCTCTGCCCCGTCTCCTCCGTCCTCCCCTGCAGGGCTCAGCGAACACCCCACCACACTGGCCGGAACCCGGGCACTTTGCGCAGGGCCGTCGGCGCCCGTGTCCTTTTTTGTCCTGCGCCCCTTCAGCCCTCCCGTCCCATCCCCCATCTAAAGAGAGGGCGGCGCTGGAAGAAAACCCCAGAAACATCTGCGAGTGCGAAGGCGGGTTTCGAGGCTGTCGGCCCCATCCCTGCAGACCAGAGAAAGCACTTTAGGGCCGGGCTAGGCCGGGGTCCCGAGAGCCAGGCGCAGGGAGTCCTCGCTGGGTAGGTCGCCTGGGCGGGCAGGGGCGACGGGGGCGGCGGTGGCTTCCCCGGCTCGCTGCCCACCTCGCGGCTGGGCTTGTGGCCGCGCCCCTGTGCTCCGCGCTGGGTTACTGCTCGGTTTAGGTTGTGGGTGTGGCACTGCCACCCGACCTTACGCCATCGCCGTGGTTGTAAAACTGTCACCCCCACGAAACCGTGAACTCCCCAAGGGCGAGGACCACAACTTGTTTCTGCGTCCACCCGTCCGCAGGTAGACTCTGTAGACACCCAGTGCCTCCGGAGACTGCCTGCATGTTTGTTTGCTTTATTAGAAAGGTTTCGATCGAGCTGAAATCCGGTCACTAATGCCTGTGTTTTAGAACCACACAGAATGATGTACTTCTATTCTGGGTGCTTTCAGCTTTTATTTTCATTTTCCTTTCTGGATGACAAAACAACATTTCTATTTACTTTTTGGTGTATTCCTTAGCCTCAGTTTCCTCATCTGTAAAATTGGGGTGGTGGATAAGATGGTATGGCCACTTTCCACAGGATACCTGAGTTTTTCCTCTAACTTGAGTCGGTATTCCTCGTGGTTTTCTCTGCATGATGCTTTCACCCACTTTTGTGGCTTCTGATTTCATTCTGAGTTTTGTTTCGTATGATAATGGTATCTCCAGCACCTCTGAAATCTCAGGATGTAAAACTTGCTCTCTGAATCTTCATCTTGAAGGAGTAACACTATAGGAATCAAGTTTTATATGAATTGAGGTTTAACATTTTTTGACATTTCAAAACAACTTTGTGAGTTCTTTTTAATTTGTTGCTTTTATTAATTGGTCAAGGCTCAGGAGTAATTTCATGGGTTCTCCCTTCTTGATTTCTGGTCTCTATTATAAATTCAAGTCGAACCTCAGACTGAACCTAGGTTCTGACACTTAGGTAGTTGACCCTCGTTACCTAGAGCTTTATGCTCCTTAGACAGTCAACAAGCTTTCATGAGCAGTGAGGCCTAAGAGGGAGACACTTTATTTTCATTAAGACTCTTGGGGAGGTGGAATGTTGATAGTGGGATGATGCAGCTATTAAACATTTAGAAAATACTCATGAAGCAGTGGACAGATACTCAAAATCAATGATGTAGTACAATTTGAAAACATAAATGTGGAGTTTTTTATCTGAGATAGTGAATGCCTGTGTTGGGTACAGTGAGGTGCTTTATAACATGTAAACGCAGGCACGCATTAAATCTATTTTAAAAAGAGTATGTGCTTCTCTCTTGTTCTACAATATTGCTGTCAGTTTTCTCTTTCTGAATGAGATTCCTGTTTATATGCAACATTGTAGGCACTTCCGGAGTCTTGAACTCCTGGGAAACATTTTGTAGCCGATGACTTCATTTTCATGGCTGTTTTAGCTTAGTTTTTACCTACTAGGTTAGGGTCTCCTTTAAAATGTTTGTGCTGACTTGATCCTCTCACATTTTCCATGGTTTTGAGGCTGGCAAAGCTAGAGGATTCTGTGGTGAAATTTGTCTTTTCTTGTGGTTAGTTGGATTAGGTGGCCTAAAAATCTCTTCAAATTCAATTATATAACCTGTCTGAGGTCACCAGAAGTGAGTACTCTTAAACATTTTTTGTTCTTTTAATGCAAACCCTAAAAGTATGACTTTATGTTTCTCCCACCTCTCTTAGGTAGTTATAAACTTTGCATGGCATGTCTAATCGTAAATAGCCTCATGATGAGTGTTCTGATTGATACCTCATCTTCATAAATGCACCTTAAGTCTTTAGTTTCAGTGAACTTCTTTCTGAAACTGTAGGTTTTATGTTTTCTATAAAGGATTCTAGGGACAAGGAGGGTATGAATGGTGCCCGATTTTAAAGTGCAGGGATGAAGCAGTATTCCTTTCTCACTTCTGGTTACCAGTCCTGATTCCCAGAACAATTCTTACTTTTACTTCTTGGCAAGAGTCCCTCTTCTCGCCACATTCTGGTGTCAAAGGGACCTTTGTGCATAACTGCCACTTAGCTTATGAGCACATTGCCTGTGAATTCTGTCCAGGTACTATATTTTAGCTACTCTAATTTCCAAAAAAGTGCACTAGATTGGCTTCCAGCAACAGAATTTATAGAAATATTTTACATCAACTGAGTTTGTTTTCATAAATTGGCAAGAAGCAGTTTTTTGCTTTCACTGAGTCCAGTTAGAAGAAGTGGAACAACAGCTTCCTCTTTCCCTGACCAAGCGTGCATGTGAAAGAACTTGCAATTGTAGTGGAAAAATAGTGGAAAAACACAATGGTGAGATTCTCCCCCTGTTGCCAATTTTGGTGGAAAAAGGTAACATTTGGGTGTATTAAGCTTGAGAAATTTGCAGAACCAAAGTGTCGCTTTCCTTTCTGAAAGTAGACATCAGGTACATGTTTTTGGTGGAACTGCTTCTCCTTGCCAGTGATTTTGATTTTTATGAGGGCTGGAATCTCACTGTTCTATTGAGACTGTTTAGCATTATAAATGCCAAGGCCAATTCAAATTTTGTACTTAACCTATGGTTTATCTTGTTAAAAAAAGAAAAAAAAGAAAAAGGTTGAATCTTTTTGAATATCCCTGTTGATGCCAAGTAGTGCTCAGACAACGAATCCAAGCCAGTCCTACTACCACTCTTTCTCCCTACTTGCGACTCCTTTTTTCTTTTTCTTCCCACCCTGGTAAAGTAAGTTCTTTGCATGGGTAGGAAGAGTTGTAGCTTTTCATTTTATTCTGTCCTTGAGGGGAGGTTAAAAAGGTTAGTTAGAAGTGGTCTCATTGTCTGGGGCCCAGGAAAGCCTGGTAACAGAGCATCACATGGCTCATTTTGGAGCCCAAGAGGGTTTAAGAAACCAGACTCCTCAAGAAGGAGAGGTTTTCCTCAGTATAGAACCAGATGGCTATCTGTCAGGTCCTTACACCTGCTCCCCACTGCATGTTACCATCCCGAAGTGTGCCTTCTATGCAGGGTCGCGCTGCCACAAGTTGATGCAAATTCTGTGTGTGTGTGTGTGTGTGTGTGTGTGTGTGTGTGTGTGTGTGTTACCATCCCGAAGTGTGCCTTCTATGCAGGGTCGCGCTGCCACAAGTTGATGCAAATTCTCTGTGTGTGTGTGTGTGTGTGTGTGTGTGTGTGTGGGTGGTATTGCAGTGTTATGAGCCCATTTTCAATATGTGTGAATATATGGGGGTAGGAAGAGAACCCTTTTTGATAACTTGACCTAAACACCTTTCTCCTGAGTGGAGATTAAGCCATTCTGTAGCAATACCTGCCACACCTGGGGGAGACTCTTGTCCTTCTCTTCAAGCTTCTGGTTTGACAGGTAGTATGGAGACAGGGTTGAAAACAGGTCCCTGAGCAGGATGGAATCAAGGCTGAGGGATTTGCTAGTCTTGCACTCTCTGTCACCACCTAGCTTCCTCCATTAGACGAGTGGAAACGTGGCAGGCAACTTTGGCCAAATTGCCGGATGGAGGCTGTGGTGGCCACACAAGGTGAGCCGTGCATGGAATATACACAGGGCCTGGCTGCCTTGCCTTGACTTTGGTCTTTCAGTGGCAACTATCTGTGTCCAGTATGGAGCAGCTGTGCTGACTTGCATCGGGTGGACAGACCGGGAAGGTCTGGTGCAGAGGCTTGGTTATCATCTTTGACATGGATAAAGAACCATTGGGAGATATTCATAGGTTCTCCTGTTTAGTAGAGTTTTTCAGAAGTCTTTGTTTCTCCTGAACTTTACTCCGGGGAGGGATTATTCATGATGGCAGAGAGTCAGGATAAGCAGGGCAGTAATTAATTAACCAGGATCCGTCTCACACTTGGGTGAATTGGCTGATGTAAATACATCTGCACCAAGAGTGAATAACATGGTTGAGAGTCCTGACAAGGATGAGAGCCTTAGCCCTCTGAGGACCCAGAAATGCTGCAGGAGCAGCAATTGCTGCAGCTTGGCTGGTTGGCATAGCAGAGGATGACCACTTGTCCCAGCTGCCTGAGTATTGTCCCCTCATTTTTTTCCTATTTCCTGGGACCCTGCCTGGTGGATTTCATGCCTTTCCAGTTGTGGCCCTTGTCCTGCCTGGGCTGTGGTGAGGCTCTGGGCTACTCTAGGGTCTCTTGCTTGTGAAATGGATTGTGCTTGAGGCAGGGAGTCTCCACTTCTGGAGATGTTCATACAGAGGCACAATAAGGTCTTAGCTGCTGGAGAGGAGATTCATGTCTGGATAAGCACTCACAGTTCTGATAAGAGCTCTGAGTGTGTAGGATTTCATGTTCCCTGCCTACAAATTAACACTGCTTCTAAGTTTAATTATGTGCTTCTTTTGGTTTTAGTAAATATACATATTTATATATGTAATCAGTTTTTTAAAATTTCAGGTTGTTGAGGCATCTTCATTAAGCTGGGGTACCAGAATAAAAGGCTTCATCGCGTGTTTTGCTATTGGAATTCTCTGCTCACTGCTGGTAAGATTTTCCTCTCTTCTCTATCATTTCCCCCTACGCTCCTTTGTTATATCTTTCCCCTCTCATTTACTTCCTTTTCTCTTGCTGTTCACTAAAATGCGTGGATAAGGGGAGAGAGAGAGATGAGGGAAGATGGAAACAGGCTCCGCAGGGCATCTGTCCTCTGTGAGCTCCTGGGCATGTGGCTGTGGTAGGGTAGGTTGTTCATGTGTAAATACTGTCCTTTAAATTCCAGGGTACTTTCCTGCTATGGGTGCCCAGGAAGGGCCTACACCTCTTTGCAGTGTTTTACACTTTTGGTAACATCGCATCAATTGGGAGGTAACTTTTTCTTTTTATCTAACCTTTGCCAGTCATTAGATGGGAAAATGGATGTGGATTGTGCTTGAGGGAGGTGGAGGAGGATGCTCCAGTAGTTTTAAGGATTTAGAGAGAAAAGAGGGAGTTAGAATATATCACATTCATATCCAATTATTTCAAAACATTTTATATCTTAGTTTTCTTTGAGACACCCCTGGGAGAAAGTAGGAAATATATTATTGTTGTGATTTTACTTTTGAGGGAACTGTGGCACAGAGTGGTTGAATGATTTCTCCAAGGTTTACAAAACATTCATCTCCATTGCTGTAGTCTTACTACTGAGACTGAGCTGATGGTTTTAAAGGGGCTCACCAGGCCAGTGGCTGTAAGTAAAACTGGGATTAGTGTTAGACCATCCCGGACCAGAGTATCAGCTCAGGTGGGCAGGGCAAATGATGGAGTGCTTCCCCCTCATGTGGGCAGCCCATTCTACATGCTGCAGGTGCACAAACATGCCAGGCCACGTTCATTCACTCTAATGCTTCCACCACACCTGTGCTGACAGTGCCAAGCCTGCCTTTCCATCTGGGAGCACTGGTCTGGCCTCTACCTGAATGACCTGTAGACGTATGAACTCAGTTATCTTTCCTCCCCCTTCCCCCTTCCCTTGATTTCTGTAAACAGCTTCAGAGTCCTGGGGGTCCAAGTTCTCCAAACCCCATATTACTCATCAAGGATTGGTGTTGATCTCTCTTACCTGGATCCTTTCTCTCTGTCCCCGTGGCTCTTTGTCTCTCACTGATTGACTTACAGGCTCAATGCATAAGTATTGATCACACTCTGTGCTGGGTTCTGAGGATACAAAGACAAATACAGTTTGGTCCCTGCCGCAGTGGAGCTCACTGGTCACCCAGGCAGAAAGACATTTAAGTGGATGACACAGCAGGATATGGAAAGAGAGATGCTCAGGGAAAGGTAGCTGACCTGATCTGACCCAGAGAGGCAGGGAGGGCTTCCTGGAGAAGGTTATACCTGAGATTGTCTTAGCTTTGGTCCGCATCACCTCTCACCTGAACTTCTATAAGATGCCTCTGTTGGGCTTCTTTGCCTCCTTTCTTGGTCCTCTCTAGGCCATGTTCTGCTGAGCTCTGGGGCCATTTGTTTATAGTTCTGTCTAAGCCCTTCGAGTGGCTCCCTGTTCCTCTCCACAGGTGAAGCCCGGACTCCTCTGCATGTGTACAAGCCAGGCCCTTCGAGATCTGGCTTCACCCCAGTCTCATTCTCCAGCCAGGCTGAACTTCTCATATTTCTCCAAACATTTTTGTACTTTTGCTGGTGCTGTCTTCTCTGCCTGGAGTGTTGCCCCATCTTTTCCTCCCCCAGTTTGGTGGGTACTTGCTCATTTGTCAAGACCTGGCTCAAAAGTCACCTCTTCTGTGAAGCTCTTCCTGATTACCTCCTCTTCCCCAGAATTGATGACCTTCTCCTTTGGGGCTTTCTGTGTCCCATCTATATTTGTGTGACAGCACAGGCAGCATCTTACTACACCTTTTGAGTTCCATTCATATAGAAGGTGTGCTAGGGATGTCTTTTGGAGCTTCGGAATTCAGTAGATGTGGGTTTGAATGCCAGTTCTTTGGATTCCTAGCTGTGAGATCTTGAATAAGTAACTTCTGAGCTTCATTTTCTCATCTCTAAAATAAGTGCAATAATACCTAACTCACAGTTGTTGAGGGGACGAAATGAGGTAGTTTATGTGTTATCTGGCATTTAGCAAACATTCAACAAATAATAGATGATGTAATAATCATCATTAGAATTATTCCCTGGAGATTATGAAAGAAAAAGAAATGTATTACTTT
>NW_007727916.1:335724-343414 GCF_000696425.1 Galeopterus variegatus
AAATAAGTGCAATAATACCTAACTCACAGTTGTTGAGGGGACGAAATGAGGTAGTTTATGTGTTATCTGGCATTTAGCAAACATTCAACAAATAATAGATGATGTAATAATCATCATTAGAATTATTCCCTGGAGATTATGAAAGAAAAAGAAATGTATTACTTTTTAACATAAGCAACCTAAACCTATAAGGTATGGTTTTTCTTTTTTAAATTTCCTGAGCCTTTTTGGTTCATTAGTTTGTTTTGATGGGTAGATTGTGAAGGAGGCAAGGTAGCACTTCTTAGAGAAGTCATCTAACCTAGTGGTATGAATGTGGTTCTAGAGTCAGACCCACATAGGTTTCCAGCCTAGATCTATCATTTGCTATTTAGACGGCCTTGGATAAGTAACCATCTGGGCTTCAGTTTCCACATCTGTAAAATGCGTTTGATAATTGTTCCTACCCTATAGGTTGTTGATGGATTAAATGAGAATAATGCACAGAAGTCCCTTAAGCACAGTGCCTGCCACAGAGTAAGAGCTTTTCAAATGTTAGCTGCTATTACTGCTGTTCCTGCTACAGGAAATCTTGGGGATGAGACCTGGTGCACCTACTGTGGTTCTGTTCTGGCTGAACGGCTTGTGTGTGTGTTTGCCTCTTAGTACCATCTTCCTCATGGGACCGATGAATCAGCTGAAGCGAATGTTTGAGCCTACGCGTTTGATCGCAACTATCCTGGTGCTGGTAAGTTCTGCTTTTTAGCTGGACTTCTCAAAAGGGAGCTGTTATTTCTGCCATATGGAATTTTTTTCCTCTTAAACCTAATGACCTCTTTTTTTTTTTTGCCTTTCATCTTGACTGTTATTTCTGCCATATGGAATTTTTTTCCTCTTAAACCTAATGACCTCTTTTTTTTTTTTTTTGCCTTTCATCTTGGCTTATTACCCAATTCCTATAACCACGTGTCAGAAGGGAGCATTCTGCTAATAGTTACCACGACCTCCTCCCCTACCTTTGTGGTTCAGTTGGTGTCAAGCTACTACCAGTTCTATAAAGCACCTCTAGAGGGTGCTGCTTGTCACATTAGCCCAGCTGAAATGGTAGTAAGAGAGCTCAGACACCTTCCTGGTGATGGTTGAAGCCAAACACAGGCAGAGCTTAGAGGGAATAACTCAGAAACGCAGGGTTCATTATCTAGAGTGGGTGTTCATCTCTAGGATGGGCTCTTTTTTTCCTCATCATTATCTGACGTTGGGATCGTACTCGATGGGATTATACGTCATTAGTCATTTTCATCAGTCTTCCTGAAGTGAGGGTGCTCTCCTTGTGGTCTGTCATCCTTGTGCCCTGCTCTGACAACAGTGCCTTCAGTTTTGTCATGTCTTCCTGTCCCATCAACCCAGAATGCCTCTCCATTTTTTGGATTATTCTTTTCCATGCATCCATCAAAATCATTCCAGACCACTTTTTCTGGATTCTTATTATAATTACCGGTATTGCAACATTTGGAACTTGATCAACATACTTTTATTTTTAGTTTTATTTGTGTACATTTTATTTGTTCAAGTGGGAGAGTTCCCTTAGGCAATGATCACATTTGCAGCTTATTTTGTGTCCTTTCAGAGCATTGGGCACAATGCTGGATACAGAGGAAACATTTTGGACATACTTACTTAGTAGTTACTATTATAGAAGGATGGAAAGGAAAGGCATGGCTGGCAGCTCGAGCACCAGTTGTACTTGGCCAGCCCTGGATGTAGATGGCCTGGACATGTCTCTTGCACAAAGAACTTTCTATGAAAAGAGTTAGGGAAAGTGTTAGGTGATGTGTAAACAAATAACTGGCTTGTTGACTGTGAGAGTGACATCTCATGTTGACCTTTGTCCTCCCACATCCTTTTTACTCCAGAGACTAGTGCCTGGCAAGAGTTAAAATACAGAGGTCTGTGTTAAGCTTATTTTAGTATGTTAGAATGAAAAGATGGATGGATGAATGCATGGGCCAGAAATGTGATTTTGTTTGCTGGGTAGAGATTCTGAGGAACTTGAAAGTAGAAGAGGATCTTTTTTTAATCTACATGAATCTTTATTGTCAGTTGATTTCATGGGGATTTTAACTCTTCTGCCAAACAAGGGTGCTTACGTGGGTTAAATGCTTTGAAGTGAAGATGCTTTTGGTTTCTGTGATAATCACAGAATCTGATTACTGCAGCTTAATAAGTATTGTTGTGAGTTTGCTAAGAATAATAAGTCTTTAAAGTTTTTAAAAATTTTTTTATGTTTTGCTATCTTGTCATTGTGTTAATTAAAGAATGTTTCTCCCTCTAGTTGTGTTTTGCACTTACTCTGTGTTCTGCTTTTTGGGTAAGTGTATATTTTAATTTTCCTTAACCTTTTTGGCTTATGCCTCTTGTCACACACTTTGCTGGAACCATATTATTTTTCTTTCAGTGGCATAACAAGGGACTTGCGCTCATCTTCTGCATTTTGCAGTCTTTGGCCTTGACGTGGTAAGTAACCTTTTGAACAGTCCTCTCCCACATAGACTTCTGACTAATGCAGCTGAAGGAGGTAAAACCCACATGTTGTGAGTAGGAGGATTAGGAAAACACAGAAGCTCTTTAATTTAACAATTCTTGATGATGCAAGTGAAGTCAGGCTACAGAGCAAAAGCCCATCGACTCGGTCCACTGCCAAAAGATGGCATTAGTGGCCTGAGTGGTCACAGGAGGTTGTTTGCCTGCTGCAGTGTTTTTGCTGGGCTTATGGTTGATTTTGAGATGTTACAAATGTTATTAAACCACTCATTTCTGGTAAGTGCAGGCACAATGAAAGTACCATAAGGGCGGGTAAAAAGAGGCTTGTGAGTCAAATAGACATTAACAAAAAAGGAAAGTGGTAAGAAGAATAATGAATGTTAATTTGTGATGGACTGAATCATTTGACAGAAGGACAAAGAGTGAATTGTCAGCAGGAGATGAGGAGTAGTGACTGATAAAATGGAAAACCATGTGGCTGTGGGTTGTAGGATCAGCATATGCACTGGAGGCTGTGGGATTTTGGTGATTCAGGTGAAGACAAGAAAATTATAACTCAAGGGCCAAGCTACGGAAAACATTTTTTGAGACCATGGATGGGGCTGTATGTTCATGGCCCCTTCAAACCTGTACATCATCAAAGTGAGAAGGGTGGGGGCATGAATGGAATCTATAGCTTTTGAGACATTTCTGTAATGCTTTCAAAGTTTATCAAGAGAAGATATCTGCCAGAACAGTTTACTATAGATGTGAGTGATCTATTTTGGAAAGAAATGTTTGCTGTAATGCAAAGAAAAGAGAGGACTATGGAAGTTTTAAAGCTCCTAAGGATCAATTCACTCCTATTTGGTAGAAATGGATTTTGAGACTGTAATCTTAACACCCACCCCTCCCTGTAGTAATTTTGGACTCTTGAATAAATATACTTTCAAATTGCCTTTTGGAATTTACCATGTTCACAAATAAATGAGCTTCTGTACATGGTAAATGTAAGATATGGAGAATGATGGCCTGCTCTAATGTGACACACATTTTGGTAGTAGGTACTGAAAGGGCCTGGTTTGATGGCTCATGTTTATATTGTGGTTTTCTTCTGGGGGCAGACATTAGTACCCGCATACACATGGCTTTCTTTTCTTATCGACTGATTTTGTAGCCAGTTTCAAAGATTCAACGTTCATATGGGTTCAGATGGATGGTGATACTCCCTCCAGCACTGATGTATTCTGACTACTTTTTTTTCTTTGGGCTGACCAGTTTATGCCCTGCCTGACACACAGTGCCTGGTTGTGTAGAGTTATGGAACCCCTTCCCTGCGTGGGTCCCTTCTAGGCGACGGGCTGAGCTAACTGAGATTCGCCAAGATACCTTTGGGCTTGGGTTTTTGAAGAATCATAGCTTTAAGTTTGCATCCATAGAGTAGTTGGTTGTGGTTTTTTCTTTTTCTTTTTTTCTGTTTTCTATTCTCTTTTCTCTTCTTTTAAAATTAATAGGAACGAAGCAGAAAATTTATCCCAATTGGGTAGAAGTTAAATTCTGTTGAGCATTTGTGAAATGTTAGAGGAAAACTGATTTGGATTTTACTTGGTGTTCTTTCAGAATAGGGTTATGTCATCTGGATATCTGGAATCTGCCTATTTTAGGTGATTGTTGCTGGCTCACTTGGTTAAAGCAGAACCTCAGTATGGCTGAGGTCACTGGTTATCTCCACATGGGCCTTTTGCCCTCCTTCTGTGGCTAGTTGGCTGTACACATGGCACAGTGTGTGTGTGTGTGTGTGTGCATGTGTGTGCTCACTTGCGCATAAGTGAGCCTTCGCGTGTGTGCAGCCCCAGGACGAGGAGGGGAGAGGGTCTCCATGAATCATGGCAGATGCTCTTACAGTTCAGAAGCCCGTTACTGTGTAATCTTCTGGCACAGTGTGTGTGTGTGTGTGTGTGCATGTGTGTGCTCACTTGCGCATAAGTGAGCCTTTGCGTGTGTGCAGCCCCAGGACGAGGAGGGGAGAGGGTCTCCATGAATCATGGCAGATGCTCTTACAGTTCAGAAGCCCGTTACTGTGTAATCTTCCACTCTCTTCATTCAATTTGATTTTCTGTTTTGTTTGTTTTTCATTGTAGGTACAGCCTTTCTTTCATACCATTTGCAAGGTAAGTCTAACTTTGTATTTAGAAGTATAATTTCTGTCATTTGTGGATAATGATATGTTTGCATAGGGCCTTTTAGTTTAGATAGTGCTTTCATAGCGTACTTGTTTTATTTATCTTTATTAAAGTCCTTTGAGCCAAATAGGCAAACGTTCTATCTATTTTATATATTGGTAAGCTAAGGGTTACCCCTCTGCCCACTCTAATTATACAACTCATGATGGGTGTTAACCCAGGTCCACCAATTCCTTATGCTGTGAACATTCCAGTCTGATATATAGTGCATATATGTACATTATTACTCTCTTAACCTGTAGCTTTGAGTAGGTTCTTTTTTAAAATATTACTTTAATATTATTGAGCAAGAGATGGAGGTATCTCAATTTATGCTTGTTTTCCACTGATGGAAAAGTTTCAGAAGAGTTTATAAAAGGAAAGTAAGAAAGACCAGGACTGTGGAGGAACAAATTAGCAGTGTGAGCTTGGACAACTCTATTGACCTCTCTGGCCCCAGATGAGGCATCGATAAGTAGAGTGGGTTGGATTCTATCATTTCCAGAGACCCCTTCCAGCTCTGAGGTTCCAATGCTCCAAACCTCCTTAAATAAACACCTTCAATGACAGGCCTCTCAAAATTAGCCTGGTGATCTTTGCCTCTGACTCTGTTCTAGTGCAACTATTTAATTTCCATTCTTCTCTTTTATTACCTGTTAACTAAAAACAAGCTTTTCCTTAACTATGTTGAGGAAATGAAAAATTATACCTGAGCTGTGAGGAGAAAGAGCAAGTCTTATGTCTTATGCATTCCGGGTCTGTTGCTGACAGTGATTTGAAGGTGCTGGGGGAGTGATTGATCAGATGAGAAGTTAGCAAGCCCACCAAGTTAACGGCAGCTCGATGGCTTTGTGGATAGGATCTATGTGGATATAGCAGTTATAAAATACCCCCTGCAGACTTGGCCAAGTTTTGTGGGGTCATCTGAAGAATTTGGGCAGGGATATCCTGGGAAACTAGGTTTTTATGTGACATAAGCCAGATCCTGTCATATCTGAGCATTCAGTAAGATATTTATTAACCTGCTAACATTTTGAACATATCTTGGTGCCTGAACTGGCCACATAATTTGCAGGGCCCAGTGCAAAATGAAAACGTGAGCCCCTTGTTCAAAAATGATTAAGAATTTTGACATGGTGACATCAAAACATTGAATGAAATGTGGACCCTTCTGAATATGGACCCAGAGCAGTTGCACAAGTCTCACCCATGCAGGTGGGCTTGCTTTGTGCCATTCTTCAGGGCTTCAGGCTTGATCTGGATTGGCATGTGTAGATCTTATCTACAGTGGATGGATGGAACGATGGTATTCTGTTTGAAATAGTGCATTTTGTGTATTGAGCAGATGAAAATTCCCAGGAAATGAAAAATTATACCTGAGCTGTGAGGAGAAAGAGCAAGTCTTATGTCTTATGCATTCTGGGTCTGTTGCTGACAGTGATTTGAAGGTGCTGGGGGAGTGATTGATCAGATGAGAAGTTAGCAAGCCCATCAAGTTAACGGCAGCTCGATGGCTTTGTGGATAGGATCTATGTGGATATAGCAGTTATAAAATACCCCCTGCAGACTTGGCCAAGTTTTGTGGGGTCATCTGAAGAATTTGGGCAGGGATATCCTGGGAAACTAGGTTTTTATGTGACATAAGCCAGATCCTGTCATATCTGAGCATTCAGTAAGATATTTATTAACCTGCTAACATTTTGAACATATCTTGGTGCCTGAACTGGCCAAATAATTTGCAGGGCCCAGTGCAAAATGAAAATGTGAGCCCCTTGTTCAAAAATGATTAAGAATTTTGACATGGTGACATCAAAACATTGAATGAAATGTGGACCCTTCTGAATATGGACCCAGAGCAGTTGCACAAGTCTCACCCATGCAGGTGGGCTTGCTTTGTGCCATTCTTCAGGGCTTCAGGCTTGATCTGGATTGGCATGTGTAGATCTTATCTACAGTGGATGGATGGAACGATGGAATTCTGTTTGAAATAGTGCATTTTGTGTATTGAGCAGATGAAAATTCCCGTATTAGGGAGAGATCACAAAGTTAGGTCCTACCCTTCTTTGTGTAGCTTCCCCTAGAATAGNTATTAGGGAGAGATCACAAAGTTAGGTCCTACCCTTCTTTGTGTAGCTTCCCCTAGAATAGCTTTTCCCATAGTATTCCACAGAAACACGTGGGAGAAAATGGTTCTACGATCAAGCAGGTTTGGGAAATAAGCAAAATTAGGTAAGTTCCTTATTGCCCAGCTTTCAAGGCCCTTTAATATGCTACATGTCAGTTGAGAGCTGCCACGACAGGGACTTTATTTGGCCATAAAACTTCTTATGCAGAACATCTCCTGGGACTATAATGCAGAACATATATCAAGAAATGCTGTTGTAGAATTATCTTGATATTAAAATGCAGCGCCTGCTCATGCAAATGCATTCACTCACCTCCCCCTCCTTTATGTGACTCCCAGCGTCCTTAGTGCAACTGCAGCAGAGAACACAGAAGGAACAGAGCTGGGTCTGAGAAGCCCAGTGCCATTTCCACAGTGATGGTGATGGTGGAAATGGAGGTGCTTGCTTGGACAGAATAGTAATCCACTGAGTACCCACTCCTTCCTTGCACTCTGTGAATTACAAAGAGTAAATACCTGTGATAGTGCTGATACAGCACGTTAATGAGTGCTCAGTACCTATAGAGAGCTCCCTGTGCTAGGGAGCTCATGAGACATGCTCATTTATAAGTTTCTGCTTTTTGCTTAAATGAAGAAAGGCCCTCGTGACCATTTGACTTAATGCTTTCAGTGCATTTTGTGATTATGGCTGATATTGAAGTATGACAGTCCTGACTAATTTCTTAGTTTCTGATAGTCTGTACTTCCTATCTTTTCCTGATTATGATGGCAGCTATCATTTATTAAATACCCATTCTATGCAATACACTAATTCCCACAACCGGTCTATAGGGAAAGTGGGGAC
>NW_007727916.1:344510-345109 GCF_000696425.1 Galeopterus variegatus
GAGTAACTTGCCCAGGATAATACTACTAATAAATGTCAAAGCTGCGGTTTGATGCCAAGTAGGTCTGACCTCGCAGTCTAGATACTTTCCACTCTGCAGTGTGCTACTCTTGAGTGCCCAGGAAACTCTAAAGGAGGGTCTTTACCACTTGCAGGAGACTTTGGAGTCATGATGTCCCATTAACCTTTGTGTTTTTTCCTTCCTAGGGATGCTGTGAAGAAGTGTTTTGCTGTGTGTCTTACATAATACACGGTCAGTTTTGCAAAGCTTTGGAAGGCACTATGGACAGAAGCTGGTGGACAATTTTGTAAATATCTTCTAAACTTCTCTCTTACAGACATGTGCCTTTTATCTTGCAGCAATGTGTTGCTTGTGATTTGAACATTTGAGGGTTTCTTTTGGAAGCAACACCATGTCTCAAATCCAGATGTCTATAGCACACTGAGAGGTGGGTTCTGTATCTTACGGAGTGGAACCTTCTTCATGCACCCGTGTCCTCTTTGGATGGTGTCCCACTGAATTCTCATAAATGAAAACCTTGTTACGTAGCAGCAGATAAGCCTGGTGAGTGAGTGATTCCACGGAGGTGAGAGGCAGCC
>NW_007727916.1:346320-350952 GCF_000696425.1 Galeopterus variegatus
TTTTTAAGGTGTCACCAGGGCTGTATAGCATAGTGGTAGCGAAGGTAGGCTTTGAAGTCAAACGGATCTCGGTGTGGGCTGTGGCTAATCGCATACTGGTTGTGTCATGTCCAGCAAGTTACTTAACTTGTGGCTCCTTAGTTTGCTCACCTGTTTAAAAATAGTGGGGATAATAACAGTTTCTGCTGGACCATTGCAGGATGTCAGTGAGACGTATCAAGTGCTTAGCATGGGGCCAGGAGAGGTAAAGTTTCAGTAAAGGGTAGGTGTTACTATTTAATCCCAGAAATAGCTGATGACCTTGGAAGGTGACAGGATGAACATCTCTGACTACTAATTTTCTAACAAATATTTATCTATTGCTATGTATCTGGCATTGTAGACTCTGCCTTGGGTTATCTCATTTAATGTTCACAATGACTGCCAGGTCAGTGGTGGTTTCTCCATTATTATAGAGAAGGAACAGCCTCAGAGAGGGTAACGGGCCTGTACCAGATACCACCAGTAGGAGGCATCAGGGAGGGGGCGTTCTTGGCAGGAGATCAGTCTTGCATGAAGGCTTCTGCTTTGCCCTAACTCTCATGGCCTGTGGCCATTCGGCTCAGACAGCTCTAGTCAGGACATTATCAGCAGCTTTCGGATGATCCTGCCTTCCAGGATCTTCCAAACACCTAAATTTTTCCGTCAGTTGCCTTATCTTTTGGTTGTTTCCTTACTTGTTTTTGTGTGGACTGTGGGAGGAAGAAATCCATTTCAAATCTGCTGAAATCTGTTACCAAGCAACAGCTCTGGTTAAAAGCAACCTAGTGGATGAGACAGAAGTTGAGAATTAGTGTTTTAGGCCCCGCAGCTGGTAGTGGTCTCTGTTTCCCTGCTGCCCTGCCTTCCATCTTACCCTGATCACTGCTGGGTGAAGGAGGGCTCACTTTATTTTCTGAGTGAAGGGAATGGCTGTGATGACTCTTGTGAATGGGAGTGTGGTTCTTAGCTGAGGGTGCACATCTGCCTGTGTGGAAGCACTGCCTGAGCGCCCTCCTCCCTGGGCTGTTTGCTCTGCATGCACTGCATTGTGCGATGTTGGGAGGAGCACTGCCCTCCAGACCACCAGAACCAGCTCCCAGTCCCCTTGGCCTTCTCACCCTTCTTTCAAGCTCCAGAGACTGCTTATTCGATGTTGGGCAGGTCGTCTACTGACTCACTCCCATCTCCTGTCTCACTATCTCAAAGGTGTCCCCTTTTGCAGAACGTGCTCAGGGGGAGACTTCGCTTCTCCTACCCTTCTGCGCGGCTGCTGCTCAGACCCCAGCTGGAGGTATCGTGTCCCTGGGAGGGGTGAAATGCTATCCCTAGCTTAGCATTTTCACTGGGTTGATTATCTCAGTGCTGGAACATCTATCCATTGCACTCGTATGATGGCTTTGAGGATATTCTCTCTGAGTGCCACCTCCCTTCCACCCTAATCACTGTATACTCAGGGAGCAAGAAATAACATCATGAAATGCGTTCCAAATAAAATTAGTTTTTGATACTTTCATTAGGATAGATAAAAGTGGGCCATACCATAAAGAAGGTGTGGAGGATACTGGTTTGGCCCTGTGAGAGTGACAGCTGTTGCAGTATAAAGCGGTGGGATTTGGAGTGAATTGGGAAATCGAAGCTCAGCCCTGTGGCTGTGGGTCTTCTTTGCTATGGGACAGCTTATACCAGGCATTCCTTATCTTTTCTTTTCTCAGATAACTTCTGACTGGAGTCGACTGCAGGATTATAAATACTTTGAAGTTCACAGCCTATCCTAAAACCTCATTTTCAGCAAATAACAGCAACAAAAAAATCAGTGTTTAAAGGTTTGTGAGGCCATTTGCTAGATTTTTGGCATAGATTTTTATTAATTTAAAAATCCAAGATTTTTTTTTTATGAATTAAGATGTACAGTTGTTTATTTGCGACAGCATTTTTAAAAAAGTTAACAGACCTCCAGCTGAAGTGAAATACAGATTTATGTCAGTGTAACTCTTGATAAGATATCAAGAAAACAATAAATTTTTTGGAAATTTTTGTTTAAAAAGTTGGGATGTCAAATTATGTGACTTTGAAGTATGTTCTAATTCATAATTCTCTGAAATTCTGAGATCTTTGTGTTTTTGAGTCAAGAGGAAAGTGCAATAAAATTTATCTGATCCCAGTTCACTCAAGATAGGGTATTTAGTTGTATTTTAGTTATTTCCAGTTCTACCCCAAATACATAGGTGATACTCCCAAGTCCCTGATACTTAAGCTTTGCTGTTGGTTTTATCAGATTTCTGTTGCAGGAGGCTAATGGGGAGTAACAGAGCCTTTGTTTATGTAAATCAACAAAATAAAATTACATCCTTTCTAGCAGGAGCTGAGATACTGATAATGGGCTTAGAAATGTATGATTTTCGATAGACAGTGATCTGAAACCAGGGAAGAGTGAGTCCAGTAGATAGGAGAAAGTTTGCTATTTAAAATGAAATGTCCACAGCATTGTAACAATCAATAGCAATGTATGCATTCACAAGTAAGTAATGCCATGACATTTAATAAACATCCTCAAAAAAAACCCAAACAATAACAATAACAGCAGAAGGACAAACGATCCCTCATATAAGTAGGCTGGCTACCTGGACATAACATCCTCACGAGGCATTCTAAAAGATCAAATTGAGGCTGGTATCTGGGCGAGTGTTGCTCTTTGCCTGTTGAATGTCCACACTACAAGAGGTGATGAGCCTTGTTCTAAGTACAAGTGAACTTGTATTTGTGTAATCTCCTGAAGGAGAGCTATAGTTTACATTCAATTTTGTGGTCTTTCTGCTATGAGAAGTGTTTATTTTGCCTTTTTCAATGCGTTCACTTAGCAACCTCGAATAAGGAAAGGAAAAATATAACCCTTTGAACTGATCTTTTGCTGCTTTTGTAAATTCTGATTGTGAATTTGGGAGTGAGGATGTTCAAAAGCCCATGTGAATTTATATGCCTTCCGAACATTGTGCCTGTTCATGTGATGAGCTTTTAAAACACTTTGTTAAAACATGAATCAATTTTTGTAATTATATAGATGCTCATAACTAATTTTGAATGCTGATTGCATAACTAAAGTTTTATAATCAAAAATATATTCTTGAGTACTACTTTTCCTACCTTGGGAATCCATTTCATATAATAAATATTGTTTTCTTTTTTACTAACTTATTTCAAAGAGAAAGAACATTGCTGATAACTAAATTGTCTACCCCCAGACTGTACAATTTTTTTTTGCTTTTTTTCCTTTTCCAATAAATGCTAGCCCTGTGATCTTTAACAAATCTAGTGTCTCGTATTCATGTCTGTTTTTTCAGAAGTCAGCCGAATGAAGATTGTATACAACAAGAAAAGACCGTATCTTTAATTTGAATTCTTAGTGCATAGCACACATATGTTTTTGGGGGTTAAATTGATATGTAGTTCTTTCTTTCAAATGGCTTAGGGTTTAACATGGATCTAAGGATTGTTTTGACAGTTTTTGAAAAGTAAGAAATTTTCTTAAGTGTTATTTTGGAATATTCCTGCACACCTAGCTGGTTTAGTTATTTTGTGTAAACTAAATTGTCAAATTAATTGGCATAAAATTGTTCATCATATTCTCTTATTCTTTTGATATCTGAAAGATTTGTACTTATGTCCCTTTCATTGTTAGTAATTGGCCATTTGAGTCCTCTCTTTTTGCTTTGATCTGTGTAGCTAGAGGTTTATCAGGTTTTTTGTATTGATGTTTTCAAAGACAAATAACCTGGTTAAGAACATCTGAACACATGTTTAACAAAGGAAGATATGTGAATGGCCAACAAACACATGTAATACACATTGTATTATTGTCATATAAAGATTAAAAAACTCTAGACTTTATTTTTTGGGGGTGACTGGCTGGTACAGGGATCTGAACCCTTGACCTTGGTGTTACAACACTGTGCTAGAGCACCGACTGAGCTAACCGGCCAGCCCAGACTTTAAAGATCTGTTCTTAGGCAGTAAAATTATAATGAAAAGCAGGGGTTAGGGAGAAATTAGTTAAGGGTCACAAAGATTGATTATGTTTGGTAAACATGAGTAATAATTATCCTGATTTGGTCACCACATATTGTACAATTCTGTACCTCACAAATATAAAAAAATCTTTCAATAAAAAAAAATGACAAAAAAATATAAAGTTTGACCTTAAAAAAAAAAAGCAAGGAGGTCATTTGCTATTTGCATAAAAGTTAGCATAGTGATTACTTTAGGAGGGGTAAAGAAGATAGTGTCTGGGAGGGGGCATGATGTGAGGCTGCCTGTGGATTCTGGTCCTGTCTCCTTTCTTGATCAAGTGGTAGTGACATGGCATTTGATAAGTCATTTTGCTGTATTTTTGTATATTTTTCTGATGTGTTACATTTTATAATTAAAGAACCAGCTTGTTTCTATTGATTTTTCACTATTCATTGTTATTTGAATTTTTTCTCTTATCGTTTTTATTTTTTTCCTTATACTTACTTTGGGTTTAATTTGCTCTCTAGCTATTTAAGGTGGAAACCTAAGTAGTTGATTTAAGACCTTTTCTAATACAATTTAAGCTGTAAATTGCCCTCTAAGCAC
>NW_007727916.1:352176-353004 GCF_000696425.1 Galeopterus variegatus
AAAAAAAAAATGGCTTGAGAGAGCAAGGAAAGGAGCGTTCCTGCATGCAGGGGCTCACCTGGTCTGAATCTCCTGTTGGCTCCAGTGGAAGGAGCATCCGGGTTTGCTTATCACTGTACAGTGTGGGCAGCAGGGGAAAGGGGAAGGTGAGACTTAAAAGATGCCAGCAGTCAAACATTAAAAAAGAAATGGAGTGAGACTCTATTACAAGGTGCATACACATTTACAGTTGTCATGTCTTTTTGATGCATTGATGTGTATGGAATGTCCCTCTTTTTTTAATTTTAATTTTAATTAATTAATTTATTTTTGACCTGTAAGGGGATTGCACCCCTCGGCCTGGTGTGATCTGCATCACGCTCAGCCAGTGAGCGTACCGGCCATCCCTATATAGGATCCAAACCCGCGGCCTCGGTGCTACCAGCGCCACCCTCCCCGAGTGAGCCACGGGGCTGGCCTGGAATGTCCCTCTTTATTACTTATAATATTCCTTATTCTGAAATTTCCTTTGTCTGGAATTAATATAGCAACTCTAGCCTTCTTTATGATTGTTAGCATAGATATCCTTTCCATTCTCTTACTTTTAAGCTATTTGTACCTTTATATTTAAAATGGATTTCTTGTAGACAGTATATAGTTAAGTCCTGCTTTAAAAAAAACCCAATTTAATATAAATTACTGCTATGCTATTTGTTTTCTATCCATTTATTCCTTTCCCCTCATTTTCTGTTTTCTTTTTGATTAATAGAGTTGTGGTTTTTTTAAAATTTTTATTTTTTTAATGATTTCATTTTATCTTCACTATTAGCTTGTTATACCTCTTTGTTT
>NW_007727917.1:0-805 GCF_000696425.1 Galeopterus variegatus
GCTATTATTTTGGGAGCCATAAAAAATTACAAAAAATGAGGTCATAAGAGACCTCATTCCCCATTTCTCTCCCTTCCTCTGTAGCAAAAGTCTGTGAAAATATTGTCTATTGCCCCCAACTTACTTACCCCCATTCTATCTTAAGCTTATTTCAATAGTTTTTCCCTCACCACTCCATGAAATCTACTTTTATGAAGATCATCACTCCTATGTGACTGACCAGCAATAAAAACCCTAGACACCAAGGCCTGAGTGAGCATCCCTGGTCGACAACACTTTGCACACACTGTCACACATCACTGCTTGAAGAACTAAGCGCTACTGAGATGATTCCATTGGAAGACTGCAAGCTTGTGCCTGCTTTCTCCTGGACTCCTCCCTATGCACCTTTTTTCTTTGCTGATTTTAATCTGTATAATTTCAAAATAATTAAGATAACTGCAAGTATAACAACAACAAAAAAGATCATCAATAACCTCCACCTTACTAAGGCTTCGTTAGTTGATCTATCAATTGTACTGACAGATTATCACTTACCCTTGGACGCCACTGTGGCCTGGTTTTCTCTATCTCCCTGGATGTTCCCGTTCAGCCTCTTTTTCTGCCACTTCTGAGTCTCCCTGACCTCTAATGTTGGACTTAAAAGTTTTTCACATACTTTATTGCATGTACTTTTCATAGGAACCCAGCAAACTAGATACTATCAACCCAATTAATAAGTTGTAGTAGATGATGTTGGAGCCCTTTTGGAAGCATATGGTTATCGATTTATCAATAACAAATTTTTCCAGGCAAATCTAATCTC
>NW_007727917.1:1240-10392 GCF_000696425.1 Galeopterus variegatus
TTTTGGAAGCATATGGTTATCGATTTATCAATAACAAATTTTTCCAGGCAAATCTAATCTCTTTTATTGCTAGGTGTGTTTTATTTGTAGATCAGAGAAATCCACAGACACAATTAATTGTGTTTTCACCAAGTCTTCAAATACTGTCATTCCTGATGTTTTTGGAGGAGAGATGATAAAATGTCTAGGAATTTGAAAAATCAAATGCAATAAATACTTATTAATGTGTCCACAAAAAAAACAGGGGTTCTCTAGTGCCTTTCTGCAGTTTCATCCTTGCTCCAATTGCTTAACTCATTAATTGATTAATTAAACACATATTTTTTGTCAGTTTTTTTCTTTTTTTAAATTCAAAATATTTTAACATTTATTTGTACATATTTGTGGGGAACTGTATGTTGTTTCAATACATGCATACACTGCATCAACTTTCACTTAGAGAAGATAGCTCAGTTTAAACAAATATTTATGAGTGCCTATTTTCAGGTACTTTTTTAGGTGCTGGATATATAGCTGTGAACACACAAAAAATAAAATTCTTGGCTTCGTGAAGCTTATATTATAGTGAGGAAGACAGATAGAAAATAAATAAAAATGCCATATAGTAGATATTAATAAAGGCCAAGGATAATTCAAGAAGGGAGAGGTGGTAATAAATACGTGGGAGAAGGAGTAACTATGAATGGGATGCAGGACAGGACTTCCTGTTATACATGCAAGTAAAGAATTGAGGGAGACAGAGGGAGCCCTCTGTTGCTTTCCTAACAATTGAAACGCACCACTTAACATAAAGGCTGGCAGAAGCTGGTGCTCAATAACATTTTTATATAAATGAACAAGTAAGTAAATAGAGGAAGGCTGATTATCTGCAAAGGCCTTCATCTTACTAACCACAGCAGAATCATAAGCATTTCCTATAGAACAAAGTCAGCTGGCTTTGATTTTTCACTTGTACTTTTTTAATGATGCAACAGAGCCACAAAATGAAGGAAGCAATAATTCTGCAGCCACCACAGCTGCTGTTGGAATGTCACCTGTTGCTGTTCCCATTATCTCAAAGATGGTGTGATAAAGGACTCTGTGTGCTTTGTTAAGAGCATGTGCTGGCTGTGGGTGAAGGGTGTGATATGTCAGGGAGCGTGGTTCAATATTAGTGCTTTATTCCTTTTGACATTCTTGTAGCTATAGTCTGTGGTGGTTTGAATTTCAGTCTGTCATGAGGGGTTTTTGTAGGGAGCAAGGAAGGATGAGAGAGGTTCTGTTGGCCCTACCCAGAAAATAGAATCAAGCTAATAAAGTCCTTTAAAAAAAGGATGAAATAAATACCTCCAACAAGTTTCAGGATGTCCTTTAACATCAATAAGCTTTTTCCTCAAGGATTTCACCAAGTTTTCTCAAGTTCATGGGTTTTTAAAATAGCCTGGGTTTCCCAGGAGAAACTGGCAAATGTATCATTCGTGTTCTTTGTCTCAGTCTCTAGCTTTCTCCTTTGGATTGTCTGAAACGGCGAAAAGTGGAAAATATTAAGAAAACTGCTATGACTACCTCTATAATAGCATCAGCCATTAGAGAATTATCTTCCATTTCTTTTAATTAAATTGCTTGTAATTTTCATTTTTTTTTTTTTTTAATGAGTGTAAATCAATCTAACCTGTCAAAGCAAATCCAACAAAGCTAAATTTTCCTAAGAGACTAAGGATGAAACGTCAGCAGTCTCCCAACAGGACAAAAGTGACTGTTTTGGCCATGTTGTTTTCCAGAGCTTTATCCTGACCAGCAGGGTTAAGTTGTTCCTGAACTGGAGAGGAGATGAATCATAGAAGTACTAAATATCAATTTACAGGGCACACTTCTTCCTGCATTTTAACATATGTCATAGAGTCAAGGAACATAAAGGGCTGCTTTTCCTTTAAAATATCTACATTCTAATAATAAATGGCCCTTGCCATATTTTATTTCTCAGGTTTCTATTCCAAACTCCTAAAGAATTAAATAAAAAATAATGGGAACAGCAGGGTGTGGTCTCCCGCCTAAGGCAGTTGTTAGTCTAAGAATTCATTTTCAGTGAACACCACCCTTCCCCTTCCCCTCAGTCCTGAGGTTTCAGATTCCCATCAGCAAAATATACTCAATAGATAATGCTTATGCTCACCTAACTGTGGTAAAACAGGTTGAGATCTTTCAGAGAAATACGTGATATTAAAGCCAAAATATTCAAAACTATATAAACCTTTATGTCTGACTATATACTAAGTAAGAATTGCTATTCATTAAAAAAAGGTCTGGAATAAGGTTTAGTTTTATATTATCCCCATTTCTGGATAATTTATATGCACTCCAAAAACACAATTTATGAACACAAAAAATTAATATGCTAAGTAGTATATTAATTCTATACTCATAATAGGTCTTAGAAACTCCATTAGATAAATATATTGTTGGCCTGGTTCTATTTGCTTTATTTACTTGAATTGCATACAATGAATTGTGCTTCTCTGTTCTATAAATTGTTTCTTTTTATGAACTTGGGTATCTCTCTCAAATAAGTGAAAGTTTTTGGTTTAACATTAATATTAATCTTTCCTTCCTCCATTGAAATAGTCAGGGGTATACTGTCCAATTTTATAGAGAAGTCAAAGAGCCTAAAATCAACATTAACAATACCGATGTTCCTTGATTTATGATGGGATTACGCCCTGATAAACCCATCCTAAATTGAAAACATCTAAGTGAAAATGCTTTTANACTTCTACTCTAGAAGACTGCCCCAAAATAAAAAATGTCTTGATTTTTAATTAAAGACAAAAATGTATGCAGATTATTTAATTTTGCTTAAAATAATATCTTTCTACCATAAATGAATCAGCAAGACTGAGCTAAGCAATATAAAAATATGAACAGAAAATTATCTTGTGAAAAAATTACGTATTTTTGTCTTTGGTGATCAAGTCATAGTCAGTAGCCTCTGTTAATATATATACCATATTCTTAATCAGTTGAGTATAATATATGCCCCTCTTACTATAACCCTTCTTACTGTAGGAGACCTACAGTTTTAAAATAGCAGAAGGAATTTAACATAGAAAGATAGCAACAATTGTTTTCCACATTTTCTCACGTGACACTAAGAGTAAGTAGAGACTGGCCAAGCTATATAGAATCTGGTCAAGAAAGAGAGTGGGTTGTTGCAGAAATGAGTCTTTGTAATAATTATCATGAAAGAGAGCATAATCTGATGCTCTGGTTATGTTTAGGAATTAGAAAACTATATGAAATGAGTCAGGTGCAACACCATCTGGACACAAAAATATTTAAACATGAATTTGCTTTTATTGCTTAAAGATTCTATCTGGGATAAAATTCAAACATGAAATAAAGCAACTGGATTTTCTTTTCTCCCAAAGCACAGATTCTTGAGACCCCTTCCTACAAGTCAGAGGTGAAAAAATGACACATTTTCCAGTTCACCAACTGACCAAAATATGCCTCTCCCTCCAGCTCTACACTGCTTGCCAGATGCTCAAAGGCAAGTAAAGAATAACTGGGCTAATGAAACAAAAAAAAATGTTTTATTTTAATATATTTGACTGCTAACAGATCCCACACTGATATTTCTTTTTCAAAAAATAATTTAAAAGGAAATGAGATAGCATCAAAAAACATTTTTAGTACATGATCTCCTCTATATCACCTTTCCTCGGCTCCCTCTCTTGCCTCCACTGTCTCAGACCCCTCAAATACACACCCAAAATCAAAACCACTGGCGCCTTTGCACAGAAGGGGAAATGTGTATGCTGCACAGATGTATTGCTGCCTTTGGGACTTGAATCACCCAAACAATCCGAGTTAATTACATCAACCGATGTAACCTAATTCCTTTAAAAGGGATGTCTGGCTGTGAAGAATTTTGAATGGATACTTAAAGCTTTCCTTAGCCCCATGGAGAGGGTTTGAAATTAGGAGGATATTTTTACCTAAGGAAAGCAGTCCATCCTTGTAAATTCAACATTTCAATTCTCTTTCCTCACTCATACGTTTCTTCATTCTTTTGCAAAGTTAAACTTCTTACAGAACCCCCTAATAATGTAGGTATAAACTTTCACTAAAAAGATAATGGAAGATAGTACTTAGACAGTAAGGCAGCAGTCAATCATATTGTGTAAACAAAAATAAGCATCATCTTAAAAGCATGTCCTCCACCAGGCAAAGTCAGTTCTGTATAGCCATTTTTTTGCAGTTATTTTCCCACAAAGTGTAGGTGATGTCAATGGTTTGCCGAGCTCTTCTCTGCTGGCGGTGCCCGAAGGTTGTTATCAGCCCCTTGAATCTGTTTTCTGCTGCACAGATGGTAGGAGTGATTGTTTTGAAAACAATTTCTTGCATGGCCACCCCTCTGTAACCACCAAAAGCAAAATCCATCCCACACTTCTGTATTTACATACTGAGAAAAATCTCCAGAGTTACAAGGGTTTATGATATTAGCAGCATGTTTTCACATGGTGGAGTCAAGCCATCCTAAATACTGCCTAAAACATTTTAGCCATGACCAGACTGGAAAATTATAGCAATGGCCTGGACACCAAACAAAGAAAACAGAATCATTAAAATACAGTAATTCGTAATTCTGTCCACTAAAACAAATGCATTTTTATGGTACTCAAAATGAAAATTTGCTATGTTGGCAAAGGAATTGGTGAAAAGTGAACATGAGCATAAACACATATCTAGTAAAGATAACAATAAGACTCATTTTTTAAAATAATTCCAGTTGTAGAACAGGGTTAATCATAAAAACATCTCAGGAAAATCAATTAAAGCTGACAGCATATAGTGCATCCTTAATTTATGTGTTTGGAATAAAAAGGGCACAGTTCTGTGAGCTAAGAGGAAGAATGTCAGGTTTAACTTAGTATTCCATGTTCGTAATACTCAATTATACTAAAAATTTCAAGAGCATTTTACTTTAAAAAGAACATCTAGCTTGTGAGTGGGAAAAGAGGATGGTGGAGAGTGTTACCGAAAAGCATAATGCATTTAAAAATAATTCCCTAATACAAGAAATATAGTATCTGCTAGTACCTAAGAGCCATGAAACAGTATGTCAAGAAAAAGGAGAAAAATGTCCCACCCAAGCAGTATGACCAGAAAATGGTCAAAGGCTAACAGGTGCCCAAGGCGCCCTTGACTGGGTTATG
This sequence comes from Galeopterus variegatus, assembly GCF_000696425.1. NCBI lineage: Eukaryota > Metazoa > Chordata > Mammalia > Dermoptera > Cynocephalidae > Galeopterus > Galeopterus variegatus. The sequence goes on from NW_007727917.1 coordinate 6,436, forward strand.
ATGTGTATGCATTTATACTGAGGGACTTTCAGGGTACCACCACTGAGAATATCTGGGGATCTGGTATTTATGAAAGTTTCAGGTCATACTGACTTCAGTCACCACCTTCTGCAAGCAATGCAAAGGTGAGATCATTGGGAAATCCTAAGTGATGGTTTGGTGATAACAGTTTTAGAACTCTGAATAAATATAATATCTTGCCAACACAATCATTCAAATGAAATAGGTATCTCAATGTCTGCTTACTCTGAAGCATGGAGGTTGAGGGGATGTTAGCACAGTTTTCATCGCAAGTGACAAAATGTAGCTCAAACTAAACTTAAGCAAAAAAAAAGTAAGTTCATTAGCTCATGGAACTGGAATACCAAGAGATAGAGCTGGAATTAGGCAAAACTATATACAGAGAGTTTCTCCCTCAGTATCTCAACTCCAATTCTCTTTACTTGACTTTATTCATTTATTCATTTATTTATATATGCTGGCTCTCCCCACCTGGGAAACAAGATGACCACTGACAGATGAAGTCTCAAAACTTTCTAATTTGGCAGTAGCTTCATCCTGCATAAAGTGAGAGAGGTATATTTTAGCATTAGCTTCCCCTAATTTTGCATAGCTTTCCCTGTCCTCCTGCATAAAGCAAGAAAAGTATAACTCTCCAACAAGGCAGTGCTGGCAGATGAAAGCAGCAGGTCCTCTGCAATAGGCCTTTCAAGCCACAGTTGAACCCCTATCAATACTGGGAAACGTCTTCTATGACCAACTAAGCCAAAGTGGACTGTGACTCTCAACAAGTGACTCCTCTTCCCTCCTACTCCAGCTCTGAATTTCAGTCCCAGCAAGAAGGGAAAGGTGACAAGCAACCCCGCCATCATCCCAATTTTCCCACAATAAGCTTTGTGTTTTCAGGGCAAAGTAGAATTCTAAGATTCAATCACAATAAGAGTAATGGCTGCCTATTGGTTATTAAGAAGAAAAGTAAAAATGATAACCTAGAAGACAACTATCAAAATTGGAATTCACCCCTACAAAACGGAAGGGTCTGTTCTACAGACTGTGGTCTGCACTTACTCTAAATGTGAGCCAGAACTTTAGGGAGGACAAGGTCCCAGCAGCACTGCTCCACATTTCCAGTTTCTTTTGGGACCAAATTTTTCCATGCCTTTTCTTAGCCATGATATAACTACCAGAAGCTTTAGCAAAACCTGCTAACCCAAACAAAGCCATTTTTCACCAGTGACATGAACCAACATGTTTACCAGCCAGTCCAGACAAGAATTCAGATTTGGACTATTTACTTTGAAGCTCATCCAATCCAACTAAATGCCATCAAATTTGACTTGGAAATGTCCCTAGCAAATTTGATCCCAGGAAAGTTCTATCTAGCTGAAGACTGGAAATACCCTGCAAATAGTGCATTTCAAATCAGCACATGGAAACATCTCCTTTCTGTCTGTCCCAGTTCATGACCACAATGGATGCCTTCAACATTTACTAGTTCCTAGAGGTTTAAGTTAGTGCAAATTCAGATTAGAGCTATGTTCATGTTTATTTTATTTTGTCTAAAATAATTTCTATTCATGTATCTTCTACCTCACTCACCTCTTAAATGTCACCACACACCAACTGATTTACTGAAAGGAATATTCCAAATTAGTTTTCTTTTCATTCAGTGGTAATATGTGCAAGCTGTGCCTGTACTAATAGGAGAGTATGTGTGAATATATGTATATATAATATTTTATATATTATCAATATAATATATATATGTTATATATGTGTGTTATATATATATATATATATATATATATATATATAATCACCATTGCCAGTTTGGCTTATGATATCCTACACAACTATTGTGAGACAGAGAGGACTTTTTCTGTGGGAATTTGTGAAGATTAGAACTGAGTTGATGATCCTAATCCTGGGATTCAGTGAAGCATAATGGAAAGTTTCCCACTTTGGAGCAAGGCAATCCTGGATTTAAAACCCAATTATAACTCATATAAACCACACATGCTCAGAAAGTTACTTAAACTCTCTGAACTTTAGCATCTTCATCTGAAAAACAGTGATAATGCTTATCTGAAGATGCTGCAAAGAGTGAGTACTGCCTTTATGGTGATTAACATATTTTTTTAAATTGTTACTATTATTTAGAATCTCAGAGTTGGCAGAGCATTCATTCATTTCATTTAGTCCAACTTCAGGCAAATGACTTGTATAAAAATTTACTGACAGGTGATCCTATAGCCTCAGGTGAAGGAAAGCTCAGTATCTCACATGTAGCCATCCCATTTTTATAAATATTTTCCTTACAATAAACCCCAAGCCACCTCCTCATAACTTATATCCATATCCTTAATTCAATTCTCCAATATTAAATAAATAGTACATTTAATTCCTTCCCTATATAATAGATCTTAAAATATTTGAAGACTATCAAATTGAAAAAAATTATTAGAGCATTAATTCCTCCAATGAAAAAGACTTTTCTTATAAAAACTATATATTTTTATGCCTGTAACCACTGTTTCCAGACCCTTGGACATTCTGGTTACTTCCTTAGATGTATTCTAGTTGATAAAGTTATTTTATATTTGTAAGTCAATTATTTTCTCTGTAACAGAGTAATTGTTATACACACTTTGTTTTAGTAATTACATGTAAAATTCTTTAACCTTCATAATTCATTTAATACAGGCTAAAGTTAATGAAAATTTTCATCCACCTTGAAAAACCACAGGTAAATCTTACAGCATTTTAGCCCAAATGATCTCCCTCCCAAGGTACATGCTTTTGGTTATCTGTATTTTCGGGGTTTTTTTTAAGTTCACATATTTCAGATTATCTGGTCCTGCTTTATATTTATAAATGACAGAAATTTTAAAATTCAGTTTTAGCATCCAGTGTATCAGCTATCTTTACCATATTTGCAACATTTATTAATGTCTTCCCCTAGAGAATAGGCAAAAATGTGAGGCTTCTCTTCTGTTCTAGGCCAACATCACTACCTTTCTATTTGGCCCCATTCCCTCTCACCTACCAAGAACATTCCTTCAAGCATTATCCTTTCTATAAATCACATCAATAATCTTTTTCTCTTCTACTGAATCATTCCCATAATATATCAATAGGCTATTATTTTGGGAGCCATAAAAAATTACAAAAAATGAGGTCATAAGAGACCTCATTCCCNTGTACTCAAAGTGAAAAACAGAATGTTGTATACATACTTGAAGTATGGTTTCTAGTGTGCAGCTCTTGCACTACCATAAAGTCAAAAAAGCCTGATGGAGTTTGGATGTGTTGTTCCCTCCAAAACTCATGTGGAAATTTGATCCGTAACATGGCAGTGTTGGAAACTGATTGAGTCATGGGAACAGACCCCTCATGAATGGTTTAATGCTCTCCCTGGGGACTGGGGATTAGTGAGTGAGTTCTTGCTCTATTAGTTCCAATGAGAGTTGGTTGTTTAAAAGACCCTGGCCCCTCCCCTCTCTCTCTTGCTTCCTGTCACCATGTGATCTGCTTGTACACGTCAGCTGCCTGCCGCTTTCTGCCATGAGTAGAAGCAGCCTGAGGCCCACACCAGATGCATCTGTCCCAGAATTGTAAGCCAAATAAACCTCTGTTCTTTATAAATTACCCAGTCTCAGGTATTTCTGTTATAGCAACACAAATGGACTAATACAAAGCCTAAGTTGAACTTTCACAATTCAGGGATCATCTACAGTATTGAAATTCAGATAAAATTATTTTTATTTCACAAACTAGAGGAGGTGAATATTTTAAAACCTTTCAGAACACTGAATTATTCACTTCCTGCTTAATTGGTTTTCTAATTATGATTTTAATATATTTATTTGGAATTTAAACTCTGCTCTTTACCAAAGAAAATGTAAGTAGAGGAGAATGTGGGGAGCAAATATTTTAGAGATAATTTGTCAGAACCAT
>NW_007727917.1:11116-14053 GCF_000696425.1 Galeopterus variegatus
AAAATGTAAGTAGAGGAGAATGTGGGGAGCAAATATTTTAGAGATAATTTGTCAGAACCATGTCATCACTCTTTGAGTGGGTCTACCTGAGTTCTCCCAGTTCTGCCATTAACTGCCTCTGTGATCTTGGCTAGGACATTTGTTCATCAGATTCCAGATCTTTAAAATATGAAGGTTCATCTAAATACTATGCAAAGTTGCTTTCAGCTTCAATGGAAGCTAAATTCTTCCTGGTTATTCTTTAATGAGTTGACATTGGAAGAATTTACAGAACTGAATAAGCCAGATTTCTGATTCTACCCTTTCCGAACAAGCCAAGGTTCTGAATCACTGCCATGTGCATGTCTCCTTCTGAGGGAAAATTTCTGTTCAGAGGTCTCCAGGGTTAGCCTCATAGAAGCCAACATGACTGAATCTAAATGGTCAATTGGCCCACAGGTAGGAATCCAGACACTGGCCATGTCCTGCTGCAACTAAATGAGCACCAGAAATGAGATTCTCTGAATGCCTGGAAATTTTGAATTAGAGAAGAAAATAAGTCAATTACTCATAGAGCTTGGAAGTATAGAGTCAGTACAAGCAGAGAAGCTGGAGAGGCCATGGTGGATTATACGCAAACTCAAGAACATTAGAACAATGTCATCCAAGGATTAGGGATGTGGCCCTTCATGACTAGTACCATGATAATTAGATTTTTTGCTATAAGCTAAGAAACAAAAGGTTTGGAACTCTTTGAGAGAGACATCATTTAGATTATTTCAAAAAGGCCCCTTTGTTTTCTATACAAGATACTATCAAAAAATAATGAGTTATTAGTCACAAGAGTTGTGATTGGTCACAGTCCTCTGTGGTGAGATTTCCTTCCATAACCATTTCAGAATTGTGAGTACAGACTGGAGACTTCCTTGTCTTAGGACAGCTGAGCTTGGACCTGTCAGGGGTTCCCTTATTCGAAATGACCTGCCTCCCTCTTGCGCACATGAGGGATGAACAGAAGTTATGTCAATTACAACTTCTCTTCTCTTAGCTGAGGCAGGAAGAGGTGACCTTCCTCACTGCCCAGCAGAAAAATTATAGAGTAACAATGCAAAAATTCTCATGATGAGATATAAAATCTGTCTTTACCATAAACTCTCATTTCCTAAGGTAATCTGAATGATTTTCTGATCAGACTCTCAAATCACAAGAGACTAGTTAAAACAACTCTAAAATCAATAATCTAGGGGCACTTTAATGAGGGAAAATCAGAGAATTACAGAATTAGATGGTCATTAAAAAAGCAAATGAATTGAGCCCTTTGTCTGCACACTTGCACCATACACATGGATGATGACTCTATTCTTGAGAGCTCTCTGATGTGGCTGATCCAAGTGAATGTAAAAACTCCCTAAATTGTGGTTATTGAAAGTGGTCTGGAAGGTCATCGACTTCTAATTTCCACAGGCCAGGCTTCCTCCTGCCTAATACTAAGATGTCAGTCAAATTAATCTTGGAGAGGTCAGACTTATCTATCACAACTCCAAGGCTTTTGTCCCAGTGACAGTCATCTCAGTTAAGAACACAAGGTTCTAAGGCAGCTCCCAGAAGTACCCTTTATGGGCAGAGCATTTCCTTCATGGTTCCTTGATTCACTCAGTCAACATTCAATGGCGAAATGCTTGTAACATTCCAAACATCACTCTGGGCCCAGGGGATATGGGACAGTAACAAAATCTCTTCTGTTACTGCTCTTATATTCAATATGTGGAGAGAGGAAACAAATGAGGAAAGGAGAACATGCAGAGACTAACACTTACGAGGGCTTGGGGGTCTTTTCTGATTACAAGGCTGACCTCCAAAGAAGTCCAGAGCTGATATGATGAAAAAGACAGTCAAGAAAGCTTTCAAATACATATTTTTGCCTTTTGCAGACCTTGGCCACACCATCTACTTCTAGAGCACCACCTGAGAGCTCTAGAACAGGTAAGGCCAGCAGGCCAGCCTCACCCCCAGCAGACATGTCACTAAGAACACCCCTGGTTGCTGTAGGTCCCAGAGGACTGGGGTGTGGGGATGATGGCTGTATATTCAATGCCCTAAAAAGTCTGAATCTAGGCTGCTGAGGAAAGGGGAATAAAATAGCACCTTCATCCACTGGGAATAAAGAGAATATAGGATACCTCTAGTTTCCACCTCGAAAAAAGTAAGGTACCCAGAGGATGAAAAGTGGTCCCTTCATTTTTGAGGGTAATCATTTATAATCCCCCATATTAAGAAGCCTACTTTATTATTCCACAACTAAGTTGATTTCAAAATCTTTTCTCCACAGTGCTCCTAATATGAAGCAGATGTGGGAACCACCTCAGAACCGGGAGAAGCCCCCTCTCCTATCTCTCCCAACCTCTGTCTGTTGCAAATAAGCAAAATTTAAACCAGCAATATGCATGTTTCCAATCAGCACTCCAGCTTTCTCCCCACAGAAGTAACTCTTTGGCTTGCACAAGGGAAGGAAATGTTTCCTTCAAAAAAGCAGTGCCAGGACAGGGAGCAACTTATTCTCACGATACTTAACATGCTAACCAGCCAGTGCAGTGAGAAAATCAACACAGGAGCAGCCAGGGAAAGGCAGGAGAGGCCCTAAGCCAGCAGAAACAATGGGAAAGACAGAGGAGGACTGGAGAAAACATTTATAAAGGTTGAGAACATGAGGCTCATCTTCCTAAAAGCCCCATTCTGTGTGGATTCATAAGGAAGTGTGGTTCACATTGAGAACGCTTTCTCTATCTCACAGTCCCCTGATCATAAACTGAATGAACGGAAGTGCTGTCCCAAAATCTGTGGCAAAGTGGGGGCTAACTCTTGTGCCACGTGGAAGGATGGCAATAAGCCAGTGCAGCTAAAAACCAAAATGTTTTTAATGTGTTTTATGACGAGGCTCCCTCTTCTGCAGTAAAAAAA
>NW_007727917.1:15000-16685 GCF_000696425.1 Galeopterus variegatus
AAAAAAAGTTTAATATTTTGCCATATCATGAAAAATAAGAAAATGTCATGGTTGCCCAAAGAAGAGGTCCCCATGAACGAAACCTGTTTGGGAGGAAGGGCATATAAAAATGTAAAAAATGGTCATTCTTCCTTTCAGCCCCACTGACACTTTTCTGGATCTGCCCCCTCAAGTGCTTCTCACCCATTCTTAGAAAATTTTATGAACTCGGTAGTGAAAAACAAGCTATCTGAAGCTTTGGGATATTTTGTTGACACTGGCTTTTGTTTGGAGTTTAAAATGTATGCCCAGAGAAAGATGACTTATGAGAATGTTAGAGGCAGTTTCACTCTCTGCATAGTCTTTATCAAAAGTAGCCCCTAGTAGTTCCCTTTAAACATCTTTTCACTGGAGAAACCACTGGTTCTGTTGTGTGTGCTTGTCTTTTTCTGACAGCAGTTCTCAAAGCACACCAAAGCAGCAGCATCCATAGTAACAAAACACAGAAAGGCTGGTGGTTAAGTCAATAAAACTCTTGAGCACACAAATAGTTGATAATGTCTAATTGACTGAACAGATAGTGAGTAGCTGACAGTTCTGGGAATTACACTGGATATTTATTTTAATCTGTTTAATTTAAAATTGGAACAACATTTTATTGTACAGTAAGTTTATATAAATTTTTTAATGGTTGGTTAAGTTACATGCTTGTTTTTAAATGGCAATTTTAAAACATTTATCACATGTAGCTTTTAAAGATATTTTCAATTTTCCCAGAGCACTGCAGAAAAGAGTTTAACTCAATAAACATAAAAAGTCAACGGACCATCACACTATGTTTAAAAAAGCCTTCCCAGCATCAAGCAACCTGCATTCAAATCTTGCTTCTGCCACCTTCTGGCTATGTGAGTTTGGGCAAGTTTCTCTCTAAGCCTCACTACAACCATCTATTAAATGAGATCAAAATAATTCTGAACTCACAGGGTTATTATGAACATTAATAAAACAAGGCAAGTAGAGAAATTAATAGAATGCCTGGCTCATAGTCAGTGCTCAGTTATTATTACTCACTCTCTTCTGCAACTTGGCATCAGTGAATTAATCTACATATTTGCCCTGAAGAGCTCACAAACCCCGGCTCTGGAGCCACACTGCTCATCAGAAACCTATTAGCATATATTAGTCCATTTCTGTTGCTTATAACAGAATACCTGAAACTGGGTAATTTATATATAAATAGAATTTATTTCTTACAGTTTTGGAGGCTGGAAAGTCCACCTTGGGAACTCTCCACAGAGTCCTGTGGCAGCCAGGGTGCCACGTGGTGAGAATGATCTAAGCAAAAGAGAACTAACCTGCTCACTCACTCTCCTTGTAAAGCCATCAGAACCACACTCATGACCACCCATTAAACCATCAATGGATTAATCCATTCATGAGGGTACAGTCTTCATAATCTAATCACCTTTTAAAGGCCCCAAATTTCAGTCACCATAATACTATTTCCCACAGTGTTAACACTGTTGCAGCGGAGATTAAACTTCTAATACATGAACTTTTGGGGGACACATTTAAACCACAGCAATAGGGATTATTAAAGAGCACATGGCTCTTTTTGTTTACCAAAATCCAAAATACAGAACCACAGTTATCAACAGAGAAACACTCCAGCAAGGGCTACTAGCGAAAGAACACATTTCAGAACA
>NW_007727917.1:17400-20389 GCF_000696425.1 Galeopterus variegatus
CAGTTATCAACAGAGAAACACTCCAGCAAGGGCTACTAGCGAAAGAACACATTTCAGAACACATTTTATTTGTATTTTATACAAAGAGAGCATCTCATCCTAGAGCCATAGAATGCTGAGCACAGGTCTCAGGCTAGTAAACATCCAACACCTACCAACTTTCCACCACCCCAATCTCCATCACCTCACTTTGTAAAAGAAAAAACCCAATAAATTGTTATGGTTTCTCCCCATTCATCCAAGTTTAGAAGCAATCTAGAACCAAATCTGGGGTCTACCAATATGGGATTAAATTATTTTTTGGTTTCCCTAAATATGGGATTCTTACACATAAATTTGCTCACTGGCTTTACTAGATGAACATGTGCCAGAAGCCACATGGCAACCATGACACTGATGTGTCAGTCAAAGCTCACTGACGATGTTGTCTCAAGTTTCTTTATCAGAGAAATGGCAATCACTCCATTTCAGGATTTGGATTCCAGTTTGGTGGCCAAGGCAGCTTCGTGGGTATGCCCTCTAGGGAACACAATTCATTGGACATCCTGTTCCTCTGCCCACATAATAGCAGAGATGCCCTTGGACAAGTGAACCAGGTTTCTTTCATTAAAGTCCTACCCAGAAACCTGTAGAAATGTCTCTTCTTGGCAGCTCAGGATGGCCACTTTCAACTACTCTGGCCAGAGTAAAAGTTTAAAAAGAGATTCTCCTGGCCACAATGGAAACCACTAAAGTTACTTACACGGACTTGAAATAATACACTCTTTCAGTGAAACGTTGTCTATTAACTTTTGAAATTATAAGAAAGAGAGTCTTTCCAGACCAGGGACCGTAATGCAGAGATAACCCTGTGCTGCTGTCGCTTTCTGCAGGGCAGTCTGCTCAGAACTCTGACATCACAGTGTTTAAGGGTCTTCCAGCCTTTCCGGGCACCCAACCCCTACCTAAGCTCTCCAGATTTGAGGAGAATGTGCCTTTCTGTTTACCTCCTGAACTGGCAAATACTAATGGCTCATCTACTTAGACCTTCAGCTTTAATATAGTTAACTAGAGAGTGTCTCCAGAGAAGCTTCATTCCCTCTGTTCATTGCAGGAGCCTCTGTAAGAACAGACTCATGCAGAATATGGGGCTTTTGTCTTCTCACTGAGGACATGTTCTCTAATCTCTTCTTTACAACACTTCTGCTGTCCTTGCTACTGACACCCAGCAGGACAGATCCTGGACCTCCTTCCTATCTCTCCACAATGGGGACTGACAACCTTTCTTCAAGGAACTACTGTGAAGCCACATGATACATGTATAAATTTCACAAAGTTAGGCATGCAAATTTGGGAATTGAGATTGAGATTGAGGGCAGTCTTGCCTGCCTTTTGTTCAATGAAAAAAAAATTCCCGAGATGGGAAGGGGAATCTGCTTTTCCCTTAAGTGTGATCATAGTATTTAAAAATACATATTTTTGAAATAGCATGGCCCCAAAATACAAGCCAGCCTCTTCATATGGTGCTCATCTGCTTCAAAATTAGAGGAAAAGCTGGCTCTGTCTTGGTTTCTAACAGAGCATCTTCCTGAAAGCTTTCCAAGAATTATTCTGTCTCAATGTGATTTTTCACTTACTCACTGCCTTTGGAATCTAATCCCCCCTCTAACATGTGACTTTAGCATAGTTCATTCTTGAGTAGGGTTTGATAAATCATTGTGATTTGTCTCCCAGTATATTGTCTTGAAGTGACAAATAAAAACCAGCCAAATCAGGAAAACCAACACTTTTCCTATCTCAGACTCTCCCTGTAAACTCCTGGTAAGTCTGGGGTGTGAGCCACCTAATGGAGATTTAGAAATGTGGGTAAAGAACAGTGAAAAAATGTTGTTTGAAAATGACATAGTATCTCCTTAGTGAAAGAAAGATATCACCTCCACTCAGCCGTGGAGTAGCTTTATAACATTTCATAAGAATTATGAATTCCCCGCCTTTAAAGCACCGCATCAGTGCCGTTCCTGAACAACAGCTCTTAAAAGAGACAGAGTTTAGGTGGTTCCAAAATACCATAACTTTACTTCCCTGCTACTTTACTGAACGTGGATACTAGGGTGACCCGCAATATTCATTTGAGATTTGCTTTTGTTGTCACCTTCCAAAAACACAGCAGAAGGGACCTCAGATCCCCATTTCAGTTACTGTGGAGAGTCAGCTGAGTGTGGGCAGGATGAAGACTATAATGAACCCAGGGCAGCCACATGTGAGGGAGCTGTATCTGGATTCTGATAGAGACAACTAAGATGTTAAAAGATTAAGAAAGAGACAGCAAATGCTGGTGTGGTAAACCTCAACACAAACAAGGCAATGAAGTCAAAAGCGGATGCTGCTGAGGTTGCACGGAACCATCATCGTGGCAGACGAGACATCCCTTGAGAAGTGAGGCTAAAACGATTAGAGGAAAAACTATTACAGAAAAAAGATCTAAACTGCCTAAGGGGAAAAAAAATCTAGAAGTAGAACTTTCCAATTTGAGAGGAGGAGAGAGCTTTAATCAATAGAAATAATCAAGGAAGAACTTAATGGCAAGGAAGAAAAAGACACACAAAATGTTGCCTGCAATTTTCTGAACATCTTCAACCCAGAAAAATGTGGTGGGTGCATCTGGCATTCTTGCCATCTGCATGTTTCTTGGAGTATGACACGGAGCTTGGAGGCTGAGAGAGGCAGGCAGCCTTCTGTCAAACACATAGGAGTTACCCAGCCAAGTGGCCCAGGAAATGCTGGGGGCAACGTTGCAAGCTTCCTTTGCAGTGATCTAAATAGTATGACACGGAGCTTGGAGGCTGAGAGAGGCAGGCAGCCTTCTGTCAAACACATAGGAGTGTCCCAGCCAAGTGGCCCAGGAAATGCTGGGGGCAACGTTGCAAGCTTCCTTTGCAGTGATCTAAATTTTTTTTTATCCTTGTATTTGTACAGAAATTCAGAGAATAGCATCTACTTTACCATGGAA
>NW_007727917.1:20508-21781 GCF_000696425.1 Galeopterus variegatus
AGTATGACACGGAGCTTGGAGGCTGAGAGAGGCAGGCAGCCTTCTGTCAAACACATAGGAGTGTCCCAGCCAAGTGGCCCAGGAAATGCTGGGGGCAACGTTGCAAGCTTCCTTTGCAGTGATCTAAATTTTTTTTTATCCTTGTATTTGTACAGAAATTCAGAGAATAGCATCTACTTTACCATGGAAATCACTAAGAAAGAAAAGAAGCTAGTGCCCACGCCAGAACTACCCATTATTGATCACGGTAGCATCTCGTTAAATAGCGGCTCTATCATCCAAGCCATTTCAAGATGGAAAAGTGGTTTCTGCAATGTTGCATCACATGTAAAACATGAGCTTTCACTGGGCTATCTATGAAATGTAGATAGAATTACATTGTAATGTAGAGAATTACAGTATCTATAATAGAACCATAGTTATTACCTATGAGCTAAGACTGCAACTAATTTTGTTCCTCAATACTCAACAATCTAAATATTTGCATAAACTTGACCATTGATTGAAGGTTCTCAAAGACTATATTGTGATGCTGAAACAAATTTCAGATTTGTAGGCAGGACTTTTCTTCAAATAACAAGTCTATTTCTGCAAGGTTGGTTCATAGAGCATACATCCTGAGAATGAGAAAGATATTTTATGCAAAATTCTCCCTGTATTCTTCAGAGCATTACTGGCTATGCTGCAGTAACAAATAAACCCTAAAATCTCAGTGGCTTAACAAAACAAAAGTGATTTTCTCTCTCAGGTAAAGCCTGACATGGGTGGGGCAAATTTTCCAGGATAGCTCTCCTTCATACAGTAATTCAGGGATCCAAATTTCCTTCACCTTTCCTTAAGTGGAGCATAAGAGATGTCGAATAATACTGACTTTTAGCTTCTACTCATAGTGCATTGGCCAAACTGGCCATGTGGCCTTAACTTAACTTCAGGGAGAAGGAGATGCAGAAAAGCACAGGAAGTATTTAGCTTGTACTAATAGTCTTTGCCACATTCACATTCCACACTTGTCTTCATTTCTGAAGCTGGGTGAGATTAGGCTCCATGGAGCTTCAAAGAGGGTCCAGGGACTGGCTGTCCATGTGAGCAATGTAGGTCACTTCATGGGATGAGATGGGGTCAAGGGAGGAGGGAGCCAGAAGTCTGCCTAACAAAAGTGCTCTCTCCCTTGCCCTGTGCCTGAAATTCCTACGTTTCTATCCCTTGGGTTAAGACATTTAAGGCTACTTTTAAAATACAAATATCATCTGAGAGGAATGTACCTTCAGCTAGA